>NC_091989.1:144983954-145283954 GCF_044704955.1 Pristiophorus japonicus
CAAAAATTGTGCAGCTTCATAATCCATCCTGATTTGGCTCAGTTTTGATCTGAGCCATACAGTGTGGGAAGGCACAGAGCCGAGACTCTCGCACCGTCCCACAAGGGGTGAGGGGAATTGACAGGAGGGAACCGCACCTGACAATCTGCTACAGGAGGCTCCGACTGCAGTCTGGGGCCCCTCCGTCAAGGCAGGAGTTGAAGGATGCCTTATGAGAATGAAAAAACAGAAAAACTGGGCATTATAGAACACATTGGGCCAGAAGTTCCTCTGGAGGTCTTCCCGTGGGCAGTTGCCTTCTCGCTGGATATTTTTTACGAATTTATATCTGGTGCGAGTTTTGCGGCGGCGGTATGGCATTGCGCCCCGATCTCCTTCGTCTGGAGATCGTGACGTCGTCACCGTGGACATCACCCCGGTAACGCCCCGGACCCAAACTTTCCTTCTGCCCCCTGCCACGAAAACACCGACAGCTGCAGGAGGCGTGCATCGCTAGGGACGCTGCTTAAAGGCGAGGTGGCTGCGTGAGGTAAAAAAAAAACGTACCTTTTTCCTTTCAGTTTTTTTTGCGGATTCCTGCCTGTGATCGATCAGCCCAGCACTCTGCTTAAGTGTCGGGCTGATCGCGCGAGATTGCGGCAGCCGTGGTGGCCCAGGTAGGTACTTTTTATTTTGCAGAGCCTACAGCGATGGCCCTTCCCTTTAAGGGAGGGAAGAAGCATTTGAATGCGGCAGTACTGCACGGCCCAGTGTGCAGCGCTGCTTAACTCACCGCCCTGCCTGCTGCCGATTGCGCTCCCAGAAGCAAGCGGACGCTTGATTTAGCACTCCACTTCCTTCTTGGTGCGCAAATGCCAAATTTTTTTAAAAGTTCAAAATCGTTAGCGCCTAGCGCTAACTTTTCAAGCTTTTAAAAGTTAACGCCCCAGACGGGGCGATAGTGAATTTCTCCTCCTTTGTTTTTACACATTCAAGGGGCCTTTCCTAAGTTTGCGGAATTGAGAAGCGGATCCAGGGGAATTGAGGGATGAGAAGATGGCAGTGTATAATACATTTTTTGATTGCTAGAACTAATTCATTTACATTTGTTGTTTTATAAGGATTAAATCTATCAGTCATTGAGGATTTATTGAACAGAAATTAGATTAACAACAGCATGGCACAGCCAGAGGAGATCTTTTTTTAAAAAAGGAATATTACTTTGGGTCAAACTGCATTTGCCTGGTATTTTTCTGTATTAGATGCTCCTGTAGAAAGTTTTGGTTATATTTGTAAGAATGGTTCGTATGAATGTGCTCTTTATCACTGTGCCTGAAGGCCTCGAGCTATCCATCAGCTTTGCCATTAGTATTTATCTTTAACAGGGCATTTACATATGTGGGGTACAGGGCCATCATTTAAAGTTGCTACAATCTTCGGTGTTTTGAAAGGCTCGCTTCAGGTTGTCACTCAGCTAGCTGAGAAAAGCAGGCCTCCCAAATGCTCCAGTGATCCAAGGGTGCTTTGTATTTAAAACATCTGCAGTGCACCTTTGGGTAAATTTAAAGCTTGTCATTGCACTTGCTTACAACGCTGCAGATTTCTGACAGTAGGTAACTGTGCCCTTAATGTTCTGCACAGTATAGAATAATTTTGAATGAGATATTTCTACCATTATCTCCAGGTGTGTTAAAATATTTGGTGAACATCTTCCAAGTAAGTTTCAGTTCACCAGTCACGAGGAGAAAGGATTGTTCTGTGTCTCCGACATGGCACAAAACCACTGAGAGACACAGTAGCAATTCAGATTTGTTTTCCACTTTTTTCTTCGTGGTTGCAGGGTGATTTTCACCAAACACATTAGCCGCTAAAGAGATCAAAAGTTGGCCAGGATGGGAGTCTTAAGCTGAAACGGCAGTTTAGCACTGCATCAAGTTAGCACCTGTTTTCACCCTTTGGCCAGAATAACCTCCGCAGTGTCTATTGTGGCATGACCTTGCCCCAGTAACAACAACTTGCGTTTATATAGTGCCTTTAATGTAGTAAACCGTCCTAATGTGCTGAACAGTATGGCAATGCTGCCGAGGAGCTGCTCCGATCTGTCTTTCCTGGCTCTTCCCAGAATTGAGTTTGCCTGAAAACCTGCCACTTCAGTATATACCCTTCCAAGATAAATACGATGTGCCAGGTTACACTGGTGTAATGAGAAAGTACTCTTTTCACAACAATTAAAATCATGACCTTGTGCCAGTGACACCTTCGCCTGTGATGTGGTGTAAGGGGCATGCAGACTCACGGGATGAAGTTTTGACGATAGAATATCAGTAGAAAGTAGTGGGGTGCAATTGGGGAGCACCCTGTTTGGGACGGTAACTTTTAAAAGTATGAAATATTAGCGCCAGGTGCCAATGTTTTCAAACTTTCCAAAAAATTTGGCGTTTGCACTCCAGGAAGGAAGTGAACACTAAATCAGGCATTCCACTTCCTTCTTGGAGCGCAATCGGCAGCAGGCGCTGCCACGTTGAAAGGCTCTTTCCCTCCCTTAAAGGGAAGGGTCATCGCTGCAGGCTCTGCAAAGGGAAAAAATCTTACCTTCTCCACGACGGCAGCCGCGATCCCGCGCGGTGAGCCCAACACTGAAGCAGAGTGCCGGGCTGATCGATCATGGGCAGGAACCTGCAAAATAAACTGCAAGAGAGAAGGTATTTTTTTAACTTAAGCATTGCCCCCGAAGCGGCCGGCCACCCGATACACACCTCCTGCAGTTGTCGGTGTTTTCGCCCGGTGGTGCTGCAGGGGGAAGAACACAATTTCGGGCCCGTGGCACTACTGGGGCGATGTGCATGCCGATGACGGCACGATCTCCAGGCAAAGGAGATTGGGGCGCAACACTGTACCGCTGTTGCAAAACTCCCGCTAAAGTTAGCGCTGATTTAGTCGCAAACCCATTTGTGCCTAGTTATCGCCCCCCGGAGGTGCTAACAGGAGATGCAAAGGAGCCCAATTTCGCCCCCTAGATGTTGTGGGGGAAAAGCTGATTTCCCCCACCCTGAACTTCCATAAGAATTAAAAGGAACATTAATCCATATCTATCACTGGGAAAACTGCTTAAACGCAGTAAAATGTGTGAATGTGAGAAACAGATTGCCATATTCTGTGAGTACAAGAACAGTAACAAATATGATCCAAATCATTAGAAATTACAATAATGCTGTAAACATCAACTAGAAAAAGACTGCTGATTATAATCAAACCAGACTGTGGGATCTTCCCCACATCCTTCATCCCTCTCAGTGACGCCTGCTTTATATCTCATTGCACATGATGTCTGCCTAACAGTTCATGTCCTATCAGCTGCTCTGTGTCCTCCATGATCACCTGCTTGTTTTTCCAGCTTACTGCATTACCCTTACCTATAAAAGCCAGTCGATATAAAGAATGGCCAAAAATCATCAGCCGTTCCTCTGCAGTAAATGATTTTTGGCATATACACAAGCAAAATAATGAAGATGGTTCATACATCACAGTCCATAATTTATCAATAAATGATTGTCACAGACCTTCCAGTCCCCTTTCTGAGCTGTAATCTTCCTGCTTCGCATACAATATGTGTTGTTCTGACAGAAAGACATTTAAGATATTAATTATGAAACTCACTAGGAACCCATATGAACTCCAATCCATGGAAACAGCACAACAGAATATTTGTGGACAGCACACGTGGCCAGTTTCAGTTTTAATTTAATATTGGGGTAAATAAAGCCGAGTGTTCCAAAATGTGGTGCTAAAAACCATGCTCATCTTTTGGATTTATATCCGTACAAATTTCTATAATTGATCATCTTGTTGTTTAATAAATATTTTTGTGCACTTTGTATTGCCTGCGTATTTGGTATGTGAGGGAAACTGCTCCATTTTTTTACAGTTAAATCACCGACGGCTTGTTTCCTGAAATTTTACATCAAATTACAGTTTGATCTGAAATGGAAGCAACCAAATGGAATCAATGGAGAGTTTGATTTTGTATCAGGGAACAAAGAGGTTGTAATGTTTGTTCCAAAATGTTAACCTTGGAGTACAAGAGGTAATGAAAAACAAATTCTTCAGAAAAGGAATATTTACAGATTGGAAGAGGTCTGGATTGTTTCTTTAGACTTGGGAACAGTAAACATGAAGGATGACCGCCAACACAACTCCATTCTTTGTATCCACACGATTACTTCTTGTAAAAAAAATGGCTGTGAGTGTTTGTTTCTTCGGCACAGCAACAATGCAAAAGAGTGTTTGCCCCTTCATGTCCTTCAATGTAACGTTTTTATTGAAAGCCTGTGACTGTTGTAAAATTGCCAATTTACAGCACATCTTGTTTGGAAAACAAGAGACTGTATCAACACTGTAATTATAATATGTAAAAGAAAACTTAACCCTGAATTAATGTGCAATCTAGAGCTACATTCATCAAATTAAGTTTTTCCCCATTTCCTTGTTCACAGGGTACTTTTAAGTTCAGGGACAGAGAGCATGTCTTCATTAGAAACATTAACATTCACAGGCTGTAGTAAATTTTGACAGTGAAAAGGTCTCTGTAACCTTTAGTTGTGCAGAAATTTACTTCCCAGGAAAATTACAGCTGGCATTGTCTTAATTAATGCTAGCTTTCTGCCTGAAAGTTGTGAGGTTGTCAGTAAAACAGGACAAAAAACTGAACTAAAAGGCTAGACACAAAGGTATCGAACACTGAATCTGACGCTTTCATATTTCACTATATTTTACTGTTTATAGAATTGTGAAATGGTGGAAAGATTACACTATCTCATTTGTGTTTGTAACTGGTACTTATACAGTGCAGCTAATGCATATAATACCTTTAGCTAATTTCTAGTCTATTCATTTTTCCTAATGGTCTCACAGCATATCACTCTAGGATTGCACCACAGGCCATGGTCAAATAAAAATCGACTTCACACCAGTACAAATATATATATCTGGCTAGAAAGCTGTCAACAAGTCTGCTCAATGAAAACACTAATTAAATATTTCATGTTTTTTCTGTTCTCCCCTGATGCCTTTAAACTGATGAATATTTCCCTGGAATTTTGTATTCTGTAAAGATCTGCAATTCCTTTATGGATTGGAACCTTTGCTTTTGTTCCATATTTGCTTCTTTATTTCTGAATGTTTGATGAGAGTGAGTCGATAAAAGAAATGGTGGAAAAGTCCTGCCCTAATCCTCTGGTTAAATAGTCAGTTGTTTTAGGGCACATGCTTTAGAATGCCCTAAATCAAAGGAATTCTATTGTCCCTCCATACTAAAGTGTATGCTGACAGCTGATTTACACTGAGATCAATAGGAGATTAATTGATTTCACCCAATAAAATTCAATATGCCTTTAAAAATAATTTCAGTGGGACTTGCAGGGATGTCGTGGTTAAGCATACGTCCTTTCACCTTGGGACATGGGTTTGAATTCTGGAATGAAAGTTTCTGGTCTTTGCTAGGTGTATGAAACTCGTATGAAGAAACTATTCACTGTTCAGTAGAAATTAGCAATCAATTGCCGATCTCACTCATAGATGGCACAAAGATATGGCAAATGGGAAAACTCATTCTGGCGCAAGAAGGGATGCTCTTGTGAGATTGGGTTAAGACACATTGAGGAAAAAGATCTTCTGCGGGCCATGTGCGATGAAATGATTAACCAATTCATAAAGGAGAGGCTTACGATGTTGCTCCACAGAGAGAACAAAGGAAATCTTCTTCATTGTTGGAGAGAAGCAGCCTGAGCATCACGTTGCCTCTGGCCTGCTCGAACTGATGTAGAAGTGCTTGATGATAACACTGAGTGCCTAAATAGAAATATGTTCAATCATATCTCACCTTGCTAAAAAATCATCAAACAAGGCTCCAGAAATAGAATATGTATAAGCTTAAAATACGGGTATAAACTGAAAAGGTCCAAAATTCTGTGGGGCCTGCTGAACCCCCGCCCTCTGTACCAGAATTCCCAGACCGTGCACCTGATAGGCAAACCTCCATGGTGGGAGCACCCATTAGTAGAATATGCCCCATGATCTACTTTAAAGCTTTGATACAGCTTTTTATTTATGCTGTCCTGTTATTCCTGAGGCATCATGAGGCCCCAAATTCTCCTAACAAAAAATAAGAGGGTGCCTGTTTATCTCTGTAATTAATGACCTGCCAACGAAATCACTGTAACATTCAGCTTCAAACACGTGATTCTGAGAAAGTTATTTTGTTAGCGGTGACTACTCCATGGAGAAAACAGGATTTCTCCCATTTTTCATTAAAGGAATTTCTGGCCACTGTGATGTTTATACTTAGAAAACACAAATAATTATTTTAATATGAAAAATATAAGGGCAAACTCAATGAGGAACATAGCCTCATTGCTGGGAACATTGGTTGGAGAATTGGGGCTGTAGTGTTATAACCCCAACTCTAACTGTTACTCTCATATAGTAAGGCTCTGCTCCAAGAGTACAGCTTCCCTGAATATGCCCTATAATCTATTTTTGTATCTGCCGACTCTTCTTAGTATGCATAATGTTATTCTATGACATTTATGTGTAAAAACTATGCACTGAAGCTGGTTTAGATTAATTTTCAGCGTATTTTGTTCATAGCATCATTAAACAGGCTGTCATATGTGTTTTAAGTTGCAACCATTTGTCAATCCAGGAGCACAGCACATTGGCGTGCTAATTCCCAGCATAACTAACAAGCATGTCCTTCGTTGACACTCGTGATTCCTCACATCAGCAGATCCAATATCAATGGACATTGAGAGGTGAGCAGCTTCCCAAAAACAGGGAGTCAGTGTGCATTTCACCTGCACCTTCCAGCAGTTTGAGAGAGGTATTAGGCAGAGTCCTGCATTCAGCTGACAGGTTGCCTGCATCTCTCGCCCCTCGGGAATGGAAGAAAATAACTTTAAATAAAAGTCCTCATTGGCTGGTGACAAATATATGTAGATTATACCTGTTGATCATTTCAGTTGTGTGTTCATCATGTGCCATTTTGATACACTCCATAAATAATTTCCTTTCAGTGGACGTTATGTGCAATTTCTGACTGATGTTCAGATGTAATGGGGGTGATTTTAACATACTCCCTGCAATGGGAATGGGGTGGCTGCACAGTTATAATTTTCTCTGAAGACTCACAATCCTTGTCCCGCACCATTGCTGCCCGCCGTGGCTTTAACCGGGCCTTTATCTTAGGTGGCCAATGCCCCTGCCTGATTCAGGGTGGGAGTCTCATTAGTATATGCAAATTGGGGTCCTATGCTATCATGAGAATCTCAATAGTATTTTAACCGCCGAAGATTGAAGAAGACGTGGAGGCCAAAATGGGCAGTTTTAAAAATGCCATTCAGGAGCTGGCGGGAGTAGGAGTGCTCTTCCGAGCCCCACTAGGAAAGTCTGGTCCTATGCCGATCCAGTGTCCTCCCATTCCTGGCGGCGAGAGCCTGCCAATCCCCACCCCCCCAATCCCATTCCCATGAATTACCTGAGTGCTGGCGGATAGGCTCTGGGTTGCTCCATCTTTGCCTGTCATTCGCCAGCCAGCTGTCTCTACACCCATTTTAGGTGGGCAGCTGGCCAGTGAGCTGTAAATGAGGCCGGGAAATTAATACGGCCGGAGCCTCAAATTGTACCAACTCCATCCCCCATCCATCCAAACACTGTCGCCAGGTAAAATCTCCTCATCCCCAATAACTTCTTTTTGTGGCATTTACACATTTTATGGTTTCTATATACAAGAGTATATAACTAGCCATTGACTTATGCAGTTGAAATAAGGTATTTGCTTAAAGCAGTTCTCAGGTATATTTACAATAGGAAAGAATTGATAGGACTGGCACGACCACATTAGGCAGACAACATTGATCGATAAATAAGAAAGGTTAATCTCTAATGTTGCTAATTATGATGTAATCAGGACTTAAATATATATAAATTGAAAAATAAACAAGTTTTTTTTTTTAACTGATAAGATTTGTTTGAGCATCTGCAAATATTAAAGTGTACCACTTGGTAGCATAATAGCTCCAGCAACAGAGCATTGGACTTCCAATTGAGAAGACGGAATTCCTAAATCTCAGCATTAACAGATATTAGTATGTGGTTAGAATCTATAGCTGGATTTTGCCATTCGTCACATCACAAATATTAGATGGAACACATTGTGGTAACAAAATGTTTAATTGTCAAGAAGAGCAAAATCAGCAAGGAGCCTTCCACCCATTGAGTGTGCATGGGGGTAGCATTGGTGCAGATGGTACATAAGTCTTTAACAAGCCACGCCTGCCTGAAGGAAGACTGTGCTGATTTAACGTGTGGAAAAAAAGCAATAAAAATTAATCATTTTTATATGGGGCCTGAAATTATGGTCTGAGGCTTCCCGGAGAAATGCCCTGGAGGATTGAACACTTGTCCTACGAGGCCTCCATGCGCAGCCCAGTGCAGAGGCCCACGTATTCCAGGAATGTATGTGCAGCCTGGGATCACGTGGGCTGGACCAACCAATGAAATTGGCATATCCCCATTCACAGTCATGGTGAGTTCCGTTTATACGGAGATCACCATTTCTGTGAATGGGGATATCCCCAAAAACACATAAACATCTAAAATAAACAAGAAAAAAGCTTCACATATTTAAAGTTAATTGAAATTGAATGTAATGAAATGTTTTAAACAAAAATGTATTTTTTGAATTTTTTTAATATGTTTTAATCGGGGTAACAATAAACATACCTTTATGGACAGGGTTTTTAATATAAAAATTATTGATAAAATTTTATTTTTCTATCTTTTAAAACTCTTACACAGGCGTAAGAGTTTGAAGGACATTCGCTGGGCAAGAGTTGGACAAATAGCCCAAATCTACGACCGTGAAGGCCCTTCTCCTGGGGGTGCGTTGGAACTGTCAAAATAAATTTTGACAGTTTGCAAGTGCCGGATTTCGGAGCATGCGTGCGCACATCGTACATGCCCGTAGAGACCGCGATTTTTGGCCCACGGTATTGCAGGTTATACACACTAATTGCAATATTGAGGACTAAGGACAAAGATAGTTCCAGCTGTGCTCCTTTTGAAAAGAGCGGGAATTTTGCACCTTTCTGAATTCAGGCTCTAATTTTCTCAGCCAATGCAGGCTCTTCAATGATACCACTGATCACTTACAGAATGTAGAATGAACAGCAGGATTTTCCCTAAGGCCACACATGACAAAGTTGCAGCACACAACAAGGACCTCTCGGCCTACCTCAATGAATAGATTAATCCAGGCACTTCAGGTAACTTGGCTTTATAGGAAGGTGACATTTGATTGGATCATTTAGGTAGGTCAAAGTGTTTGTGTTGATGAGCAAGAAGAAATCCTCTGAGGGCTCAATCAGCCTCTCCCGCAGCATTGATCTCTGGATATACTGACAACTTCTGGTTGTTGCGTTGTTGGAAATGATTGCTTTAATAAACAAAAATATAAATCATCATTTGAAGAATTAGCATTTATTAAGGAAAAGATAATAATTAGCCTAAAAACATATTTAAAGCCGATCAGCTGTAGAAGTGTACTCCTTGTGGGCCAAACAATAATTTGATGACCCAGACACAGGGATAATTTTACACACGCCTTGTACTCACGTGCAGATCATGACTTATGTCAAATGTTTCTGCATTTGACATGCTTTGTAGCAGTTAATTTTAATTTTCACCTTGCTGCAATAAAGGAGTGATGCTATGTAGAAATATAGACAGTGGCATTTTAAAAAATACATTATTTTCCTTAGCAGCCAAAAGTGAACACATCTATTCCTGGTCCTTATATCCAATAATTTCCCCTGTCATATTCAGCAGACGCTAACCTCTCCATACTAGCTGTTACTTTAGCAGAGGCTAATTACACTTCATTAACGAGAGATTCCTGCACTACTTGTGATGCATTTGAGTCTACTCATATATATAATGTACAAATCATACATTTCTTTGGAGTGATCTCAGTTCATATAAAAGGAGAAATGTGTATTTTAATTTTATTTTCTTGTTTGCACATACAAGGGTAAAATTACACCTTGGGCTAGATTTTCACCGAGCCATCCAGGGGCAAAATGGGCACTGCAGATCAGCTGCCAGTTATAGAAACAATGGACATAAAAATCAGGTGGTTTCTATGCCGGGTGGCCGATCGGTAATGCCAGTTTTATACATGGATAGCAAGTTGAAATCTTGCCTTCAGAGTGAAACAAAAACATTTCAGAGAAAGGCACTGCTTCAACATGACGTCTCACAGTAAGACATCGCGCTTGGCAGTCATTTCTAATTGTAAAGCCCTTACTGTACAGCATGAAACCACACGAGGCACATTCCAGGGACAAGGCCACTCTGTGTTTTTTGCTCTTTATTACAGGACTCCAGAATTGATGACCTTGCGTGGGACCTCCCTTTATATACCTGTGTGATCAGGTAAAGAGTGTCTCCTACAAGTTCACCACCTGTGGTCAAGGTGTGCATCTCAGTTGAGTGTATACAGTAATACAGTGGTGTTACATTGTAGTTACAAACATGACATCACCTTCCCCCCCTCCAAAGTCTTGTTGGGATCATAGGTTCAGTCTTTCAGGTGGTCGACGCTCCCTTGTGGAGCGCCGCAGTTGGGGCTCTGGTTGTTGGACGCTGATGTGAGTGTCTGTCACCTGTGGTGATTCCGGCCTGTCCGGGCTGACCGCAGGGACTGTGCATTCTTCCGATTGCTCTTGTTGCTCGTTCGCTGGTGGTAGTGTGAGCTCCATCTCATGGTCTTCTTCAGGTTCCTCCGTGTCCATGTTGAACCTTTTTTTTACTTGTCCAGATGCTTACGGCATATCTGGCCATTGTTGAGTTTTACCACGATGATCCTATTCCCCTCTTTGCCAATTACAGTACCATCAAGCCATTTGGGCCCCATGGCGTGATTGAGGACGAATATAGGATCATTTATTTCTATACATCTCCCCTTTCAATTACGGTCACGGTACTCATTTTGTGACTTGCGCTTGCCCTCAACTATGTCGGTCAAGACTGGGTGGATGAGGGACAACCGAGTTTTGAGTGTCCGTTTCATGAGTAGCTCTGCGGGCGGGATCCCCGTGAGCGAGTGCGGGCGGGATCTATAGGCCAGCAGGAGACGCGATAGGCGGCATTGTAGGGAGGGTCCTTGAATCCTGAGCATACCTTGCTTAATGATTTGGACCACACGTTCCGCCTGGCCATTGGAGGCCAGCTTGAACGGCGCAGTCCTGACATGGTTGATGCCATTGCCCGACATAAACTCCCGGAACTCATAGCTCGTGAAACACGGGCCATTGTCACTAACCAGGATGTCCGGCAAGCCATGGGATGCAAAGATCGCACGTAGGCTTTCCACGGTGGTGGATGACGTGCGTGAATTCAGGATGATGCACTCGATCCATTTCGAGTACGCCTCTACTACAATGAGGAACATCTTCCCCATGAAAGGGCCCGCGTAGTCAACATGAATGTGTGACCATGGCTTGGTGGGCTAGGGCCACGGGCTGAGCGGGGCCTCCCTGGGGACATTACCCAGCTGGGCACAGGTCGTGCACCTGCGAACACAGTGCTCCAGGTCTGAATCAATTCCAGGCCACCAAACGTGTGACCGGGCAATGGCCTTCATCATCACAATGCCTGGGTGCTCGCTGTGAAGTTCCCTGATGAATGCCTCCCTGCCCTTCTGGGGCATGACTACCCGGCTGCCCCATAGTAGGCAGTCGGCTTGGATGGAGGGCTCATCCATCCGCCTGTGGAACGGTCTGACCTCCTCAGGGCATGCTCCATGTGCGGGCGCCCAATCCCTAGTCAGGACACATTTCTGAATCAGCGATAGGAGGGGATCTCTGTTTGTCCAGATTTTGATCTGGTGGGCTGTGATGGGGAGCCTGCGCTGTCAAAGGCATCAACAGCCATGACCATCTCATTGCTTTGCTCCGCTGCCCCCTCGGTGGTGGCCAGTGGGAGCCTGCTGAGCGCGTCAGCACAATTTTCAGTGCTGGGCCGGTGCCGGATGGAGTAGTCATAAGCAGCCCATCGCTGTGTGCGAGCTGATGCATTGGCATTGATTGCCTTGCTATCTGACAACAGGGATGTTAATGGCTTGTGATCCGTCTCTAATTCAAACTTCCTACCAAAGAGGTACTGATGCATTTTTTTTACACCATAGACACGTGCAAGCACTTCCTTCTTGACCATCCCATATCCCCGTTCTGCTTGAGAGAGCGACCTGGAGGCATAAGCCACAGGTTGTAGCTGACCCTCAGCATTACCCTGCTGCAACATGCACCCAATCCCATAGGATGATGCATCACATGTCAGAACTAAACGTTTACAGGGGTCGTACAGGGTCGACAATTTGTTTGAACAAAGTAGGTTTCGCGCCCGACCAAAAGCCCGTTCCTGACAGTCCCTCCAAAACCAATCGCAACCCTTACACAGGAGCACGTGTAGCGGCTGCAACAATGTGCTTAAGTTCGGCAGAAAGTTCTCGAAATAGTTCAACAGTCCCAGGAATGAACGCAGCTCCGATGTGTTGCAGGGCCTGGGTGCTCGTCGAATCGCCTCTGTTTTGGATTTGGTGGGCCGAATCCCACCTGCAGCAACCCTCCACCCAGAAACTCAACCTCAGGAGCAAAAAAATACACATTTAGACTTCTTGAGTCGCAGGCCTACCCGGTCCAATCGGCGTAGCACCTCCTCCAGGTTGTCGAGGTGTTCCTCGGTGTCTCAACCCGTGATGAGGATGTCGTCCAGGAATGCATTTAAGCCGGCTTTCCATGTTACGTTGAAAAATCGCGGCTGCTGATCGAATGCCGAACGGGCACCTGTTATACGCAAACAGTCCCTTGTGCGTGCTGATGGTGGTCAGTATTTTGGATTCGTCGGCCAGTTCCTGGGTCATATAGGCTGAAGTGAGGTCCAACTTGGTGAACAGCTTGCCACCTGCCAGCGTGGCGAAGAGGTCCTCCGCTCTTGGGAGCGGATATTGATCTTGTAGGGACACCCGATTGATGGTGGCCTTGTAGTCGCCACAGATCCTGACAGAGTCATCCGCTTTTAGAACGGGAACAATGGGGCTCGCCCAGTCACTGAATTCAACAGGCGAGATGATGCCCTCTCGCAACAGCCGGTCCAATTCGCTTTCGACTTTTTCCCGCATCACATATGGCACCGCTCTGGCTTTGTGGTGCACTGGCCTGGCGTCCGGGGTGATGTGTATCAACACTTTAGTGCCTTTGAAAGTCCCGACGCCCGGTTGAAATAATGACTCGAATTGTTGTAGGACTTGTGAGCATGAACTTCGCTCCACCGAGGACATTGCATGAACATCCCCCCATTTCCAGTTCATCTCGGCTAACCAGCTCCTCCCCAACAGTGCTGGACCATTGCCCGGGACAATCCAGAGTGGCAACTGGTTTAGTAGTCTATTGTGTGTGACAGCCATCATTGGACTGCCTAGCACCGGAATGATTTCCTTGGTGTAAGTCTGTAATTGTGTCTTAATACGTTCTAATTTGGGTCTACTGGCTTTGAGTGGCCATAGCTTCTCAAATTGCTGAACGCCCATGAGAGTCTGGCTGGCCCCAGTGTCCAGCTCCATGCGTACTGGGATGCCGTTCAACAAAACCCTCATCATCATTGGTAGCGTTTTGGTGTATGAACTGTGAATATTCGCCACATGGACCCACTGAACCTCAGCATCCATCGCCCTGCCCTGCCTCACAGAACCCTCTTCTGGTCCCTCTGTCTCATGTATCAGTCTGGTTGCAGGTTTTCTGCACATTCGAGCTAAATGACCACTGAGATTGCAGTTTCTGCAGACAAAATGTTGGAATCTGCAAGATCTGGCTGAGTGTTTTCCCCCACACCTCCAGCATGAGTTAAAGTTTCCATTGTTGGGGACAAAGGGACTATGACCAAGAATTCCACACTGACTGTCCCTTTGACTGCTCTTAAGTATCCTATTAGTGGGTGTCAATGGCCCCATCCCGGGCCGCATTGTCCACTGTGATGGCGTGAATGTCCGTTCAGCCTGCCATTGTCTCTGTTGAGATCCTGCTCTGGGATCTATTGATGCATGGTAAATGTCGGACTTCATCCTGCCTGCCTGTGGGGCTCTGAGTAGCATTTATGATGTTGACTCCCTGATCCATCGCCACGTTAGAGGCAGAATTGCGCGCGTAAATCATTTTCGTCTCTTCCTCCCCCGCCATGAAAGTTTGAGCTAACAACGCTGCCGCATCCAAGGTCAAGTCCTTGGTCTCAATTAACTTGCGAAAAATTCCCGCATGACCGATGCCTTCGATGGAGAAGTCCCTTAGCATCTCCCCCCTGCAGGCGTCCGGTATGCTCTGTCCTTCATGACGTTGGTGGGTGTAGAATCTGTGTCGAGCCATGTGTATGCTGCTCACCGGTTTGAGGTGCTCCCTGATTAATTTGCTGAGCTCTTCAAAGGTTTTGTCCGATGGCTTTTCGGGTGCCAGTAAGTCCTTCATGAGCGCATAAGTCTTTGGTCCGCAGCTGGTCAGGAGAGGGATGGAGTAGAAAAGCAGGGAGGTCCTTCTGCAACTGTATAGGGTATTGGTGAGGCCGGACCTGGAGTACTGCATGCAGTTTTGGTCACCTTACTTAAGGAAGGATATACTAGCTTTGGAGGGGGTACAGAAACGATTCACTTGGCTGATTCTGGAGATGATGATAGATTGAGTAGACTGGGTCTTTACTCATTGAAGTTCAGAAGGATGAGGGGTGATCTTATAGAAACATTTAAAATAATGAAAGGGATAGACAAGATAGAGGCAGAGAGGTTGTTTCCACTGGTCGGGGAGGCTAGAACTAGGAGGCACAGCCTCAAAATACGGGGGAGCCAATTTAAAACCGAGTTGAGAAGGAATTTCTTCTCCCAGAGGGTTGTAAATCTGTGGAATTCTCTGCCCAAGGAAGCAGTTGAGGCTAGCTCATTGAATGTATTCAAGTCACAGATAGATAGATTTTTAACCAATAAGGGAATTAAGGGTTACGGGGAACGGGCGGGTAAGTGGAGCTGAGTCCACGGCCAGATCAGCCATGATCTTGTTGAATGGCGGAGCAGGCTCGAGGGGCTAGATGGCCTACTCCTGTTCCTAATTCTTATGTTCTTATGTTCTTATGAGATGATCCCGTCGCTTGTCGGCCGCTGCATCCCCTTGCCAATCTTTAGTTATGAAGCTTTGCTGAAGCCTCTCAACAAAATCGTCCCAGTCTTCCCCAACACAGTACCGTTCCTCTGTGCTACCGGTGGCCATTATCTTGGGTCGTGAATTCCTGTTTCTCGTCGCCAATGTAAAGTCCTTACTCTACAGCATGAAACTGCACGAGGCACATTCCAGGGACAAGGCCACTCTGTGCTCTTAGCTCTTTATGATAGGACTCCAGAAGTGATGACCCTGCGTAGGACCTCCCTTTATATACCTGTGTGATCAGCTAAGGAGTATCTCCCACAAGTTCACCCCCTGTGGTCAAGGTGTGCATCTCAGTTGAGTGTATACAGTAATACAATGGTGTTACATTGTAGTTACAAACATGACACTAATGCTCTATTATTTTTAATGCCATTTTGTTATTGATTATTGAAGAATCTATTTTTCTATTGGGGGCGATTTTTAACCTCTGCCACAAACTGGCATGGAGGCGCGACCCGCCCGAAGCCATATCGGGAGGCCCAACTATTTTCCGGTTCGGGCCTCAGTATAATTTGGGCGAGCTGCCTCGCATTCAATGAGCACTAGCAGGCAGCTTGCCACATAGAGGGAGATGGGAAATCTTGCAGCTCCATGGGCAAACTGAGTTGGAAGACAGTAGTAAAAGGGAGGGAGAAGCACTGAAGGCAGGGCCACCCACCCAGCAGCTGGTAGTGAGCTGCAGTAATTTGGGGGTCGCAGAAGGGGCATTCCTGTCAAAAAGTTCCAAGCCAATTGTGGAGAGGCATCCAGCAGGTCCCTTTAAGGTTGTTTTGACCATTTGTACCTGAAAATTGCAAAAGAGTCCTACAACTGGCACAGGATTCTAATTTGTATGGATGAGCAGTCTCCCACAGACAGACATGCTGGGCAGCCATTTACAGCCCTGTCTGAAGATTGCATCGGGCGGCCTTGGACAGCCAAGGAGCAGCTGAGGTGGCCCCCCAATTTCCACTACTGGCCACCCATTTTTCAGTGGAACAAGAGGTTGTAAATTACCCCAATTATACTGAAACATTTACATAGGCAACATGGAGCAGTGTGATGCAGTTATGAACCCGCCAAGTTGCAGATCTCAGCCATACCCCTGTAGAAAGATATCAAGTGGGGACTAAGCACTTTCCTCCATGGGGAGAGAAGATCAATGGGTGATCAATTCATGGCCTGCGTGGCACCTCCGAGCAGCCAGTGCAGTATCCTATTGGTCTGAGGTGTGCAGTTCATTCATGAAACTTCTTGGCTACATTAGTGCCCAGCTTGAATTCTTCAGAGACAAAAAAGGAAGAAAATAACTGGAAAAAGAGAGGCTTGTATCTTTATTTCTGAGATTCAACTTGGGTAATATATCAAGGTCTGAATTCATCACATTTTGCAATGTAGCATTTTGGGGTAGGAGAGTGATTCTGTGAGCTGAAGTACTCCATAATTGGTACAATGAACGTACAAGAGAAAAACGATCTTTTACATTTCAAAACTAGTTCATTTAATTGACTTCCACTAGAAAACTGCATTTATCTTTGTAACAGTGTGCTTTCATACATAGTAAAATGTGAAGGAGATGCAGGTTCCTGCATAAGATGTAACTAATATTTGTGTTGCTGTACCTAGTTAGCAGGCTCAGTATTTTCAACGATTAAGGGCTGGACTTTGTGGGGGGAGAGGCGGGTGGGCGGTTATCAGCGGGCAGTCAGCGGGCATGATCGGTGGCGGGTCGGTTGGGAAAGTGTTTTCTCCCCAGCAGGTTGGGACCCCGCTGTGAACCCACCGCCACGCATCTTTACCAAATGTCGGGTCTGTCAGCACTGAGCAGACCAGACACGTAACGGCAGGGGAGGCAATTGAAATCATTAATGGCTTGTTTACAGCCACTTAACAATGTTTTTTTCCCAGCTTTTTGAACTTGACAAGTTTCCTATCAATTTCCCGCTGTGCCTAGACCTCGACTGTGAAGCTGAGGCGGAAGGTCAGTGGCCATTGAATCAGCTGATGAGTTGACAACTTCAAGCGACAAGCCAAAGCTCCTAGCTGATTGAGAAATGTTCCCTTAACCGCTAGCTTCTCTAAACTGCGTTTTCACTATTTTATTCAGAATGCTGCAAGTCTTTACACAAATCTCCAACCAGTCTGACCTCATTACCTCTCCCACCATTGACAGATCACTTCTGTCATCTCTACTTCACCTGCCATCTATTCCATCAGCATCGGTGCACTTTATACTCTCTCACCTTGGTCTTCAGAATCCCACCACGGTCAGCTCAAACACCAGCATCACCAGACACACCAACATCACCAGGCACACCAGCAGCACCAACAACAACAACAACAACCTTCTCCGCAATCAACTGATGCTGCACAGGACACAGGGCATCAGCCCCCGAGCACATTGCTGCCTGAGAGGCCAGGGATGTCCTCACCATGACCAAATTTACTTCACTTGACGTTGTACACCCTGGCAGCCACATGAACCGCCAGGTTGGCTCCACCCCATACCAACACCATAAAGCAACCCTACAAGGCTCAAGCCATTTCTTTCACACTCATCACTATTGTAAGGGGTAACATTATGTCTCACCATTCACTGAAACTCACTAAGCCACTTCCAAAGGTGCAGACAAATCTGTCCAAGAACGCAAAGTGTTGAAAATTAAGATTTCAATGTTTAACATTAACAGAAAATTTACATGAACATTGGATAAAACATCCAAGTGCCTACTCTTGTGGGTTGTTAGTTTGTATAATTGCACTAGCATAAGGGTGAGTGTGAGGGGTGGCCAGTGAGATGGGGATGTGATAATGTGGATAGAGAGAGAGGGATGGTTGGAGATGCAAAGTAAGTTGGTGTGAGTAAGGATATGCAGGAGTAGGGTAAGGAAAGCAGAGTGTTGGGGATGTGCTGAGAGACACAGCAGGATGAGGTTGACTGTAGCTTTGTACTAATGTTACATGATCTATTGAGATCATTGAAATGTTTGCGCCACTGCACCCATGTCCTCATGACCACATCTCTGCTTGCGCCCTCCTGCGCAATGTGCAACCAGACTGCGTTGCTCTCCTCGGGAGTAACATTTTCATCCATGGGAAGGGACGAGGACCTCCTTATGTGCTGTGACTCCCTCCATAAGCAGATGGAGGGAGTCGTGGGAGAGCCTGGCTGCAGCCCTACACCTTTGTGCAGTGCTGGTCAGTGTTTGCAGCACTTCAATGCTGTAGAACACTGACAGCACAAATGTCAAAATAAGGAAACCGGTTGATTACATGTCATGAAATGACGTCACCAGACCCGCTTCCTCTAATTGAACTGGGAAATGTGTTGGGCGGGCTTAACAAGCTCAATCAAGGTAAATTCATTCTACACAGTGGGCTGTAGCCAGCGGCAGGGTCGTTACCCGTCACCAACATCACCCACCACTGACCAGCCAAGGTTGGTAATATCCAGCCCTAAATGTTCAATATCCTGGTCACCGACTGTTGATAATATTGACCCTATCCCAAAGCGTGGTCACAGGGTAATTTTAATAATGGAATAAGTTCACCTGTGCTTGTAAAGGTACAACAAACCTGCCCTGTAACACTGGCCAGAAATTGTAGCATCACCCTGCTGCTCTGATCAGGGAGCCATGTGCCATGGCAGATGGAGAATAATGTAGGAAAGTGTGAGGTCATGCACTTTGGCAGAAAAAAATCAAAGAGCAAGTTATTATGTAAATGGAGAAAGATTGCAAAGTGCCGCAGTACAACGGGACCTGGGGGTACTTGTGCATGAAACACAAAAGGATAGTATGCAGGTACAGTAAGTGATCAGGAAGGTCAATGGTATCTTGACCTTTATTGCCAAAGGGATGGAGTATAAAAGCAGAAAAGTCTTGCTACAGTTATATAAGGTATTGGTGAGGCCACACCTGGAATACACCGTGCAGTTTTGGTTTCTATATTTACGAAAGGATATACTTGCTTTGGAGGCAGTTCAGAGAAGGTTCACTAAGTTGATTCCGAGGATGAGGGGGTTGACTTATGAGGAAAGGTTGAGTAGGTTGGGCCTCTACTCATTGGAATTCAGAAGAATGAGAGGTGATTTTATCGAAACGTATAAGATTATGAGGGGGCTTGACAAGGTGGATGCAGAGAGGATGTTTTCACTGATGGGGGAGACTAAAATTAGAGGGCATGATCTTAGAATAAGAGGCCGCCTTACAGAGATGAGGAGAAATGTCTTCTCTCAAAGGGTTGTAAATCTGTGGAATTCGCTGCCTCAGAGAGCTGTGGAAGCTGAGACATTGAATAAATTTAAGACAGAAAAGGCAGTTTCTTAAATGATAAGGGGATAAGGGGTTATGGGAAGTGAGCGGGGAAGTGGAGCTGAGTCCATGATCAGATCAGCCATATCGGATTGAATGGCGGAGCAGGCTCGAGGGGACGTATGGCCTACTACTGCTCCTATTTCTTATGTTCTTAATGGGCTAAAGTTAATCAATCCCCTCTGGAATCAATTCTCTTCACTCATTGAAATGATTGAGGCCTTGGTAAGGCTTTGTATGGAACCCATGCCTGCTCTCACCACAGGGCCTAAGGAATTTGTAGGTTAGCCTGGTGATGTCCCCAGACATACCCCACAGCTGGCAGGGGGACAGGGATTCGACTCATGGGCTCCACACCCCAATCGTAATTTTGGATGGAAAATTTGCATGGGTGGTAGCTCGGTGGATCCAGATTGTAACCCAAATTCCTGGCACCACACGGGCAATCTGCACGAGTTCAGCCCCACCATTCTAGGTGTTTCGGCCGTCAGTAAAAAATGATTTATTCTGATGGCAGTTTGGAAACAAAGCTTTCAGGGCTAGAAATTACACAGAGTCCCGTTCGGGGTGATAACTTTTGCGTGAGCGCAGAAGTATTGCTGGGCCGCTAAACATTTGATTCTGCTGGGAACTTCCACTTTAGTGCTCCAAGAGGGAAGTAGAGCACGAAATCAAACGCTACCACTTGCCTTCGAGTGCTAAAGGGAGCGAGAGGGGCAGTATCGGCAGTGCGCTGCTGGTTTTACAGGCTCCTTTCCTCCCTTAAAGGATGGGCTAATACAGCGTTAATTGAATCCTAAAGCTGTGCATGTTGGGTGACGGCACCAGTGATACGCGCGTAACAGCCCCAAGCACTCTAAGGGAGTCATCATCATAAGCAGTCCCTCAGAATCGAGGAAGACTTGCTTCCACTCTTAAAATAAGTTCTTAGGTGGCTGGACATGCCAAACGCGAGCCACAGTTCCTGTCACAGGTGGAACAGATAGTCATTGAGGGAAGGGGTGGGTGGGACTGGTTTGCCACACGCTCTTTCCACTGCTTGCGCTTGATTTGTGCGTGCTTTCGGTGATGAGACTCGAGGTGCTCAGTGCCCTCCCGGATGCACTTCCTCCACTTAGGGCAGTCTTTGGCCAAGGACTCCCAGGTGTCAGTGGGGATGTCACACTTTATCAGGGAGGCTTTGAGGGTGTCCTTGTAATGCTTCTGCTGTCCACCTTTGGCTCGTTTGCCGTGAAGGAGTTCTGAGTAGAGCACTTGCTTTGGGAGTCTCGTGTCTGGCATGCAAACTATGTGGCCTGCCGAGCGGAGCTGATCAAGTGTGGTCAGTGCTTCAATGCTGGGGATGTTGGCCTGGTCGAGGACGCTAATGTTGGTGCGTCTGTCCTCCCAGGGGATTTGTAGGATCTTGCGGAGACATCATTGGTGATATTTCTCCAGCGACTTGAGGTGTCTACTGTACATGGTCCATGTCTCTGAGCTATACAGGAGAGCGGGTATTACTACAGCCCAGTAGACCATGAGTTTGGTGGCAGTTTTGAGAGCCTGGTCTTCAAACACTCTTTTCCTCAGCCGGCCGAAGACTGCACTGGCGCACTAGATGCAATGTTGAATTTCCGCATCAATGGCTGCCTTTGTTGATGAAAGGTCGCCGAGGTATGGGAAGTGGTCCACGTTGTCGAGGGCAGTGCCGTGACTCTTGATGACTGGGGGCAGTGCTGTGCGGCGAGGACAGGCTGGTGGAGGACCTTTGTCTTACAGATGTTTAGCGTAAGGCCCATGCTTTCATACGCCTCAGTAAATACATCGACCACGTCCTGAAGTTCAGCCGCTGTATGTGCGCAGACGCAGGCGTCGTCCGCGTACTGTAGCTCGACGACAGAGGTTGGAGTGGTCTTGGACCTGGCCTGGAGACAGCGAAGGTTGAACAGGTTCCCACTGATTCTGTAGTTTAGTTCCACTCCAGCGGGGAGCTTGTTGACTGTGAGGTGGAGTATGGCGGCGAGTGCAGGGCTGAGCAATCGCGGGGTACAAAAAAAGCAAAATGCAATACACTGGGGACATCATTAAATTTTGGCCTACCTGTCCACCACTGCCTTTAATTAGCGCTCCCTAAGTGGCCAGCCGAGGTGACGACGCCTCCTACAGCTGTCGTTGTTGACGCCCGGCGATGCTGCAGGGGACAGAAGCGAATTTTACATCCAGGGTAATCGTAGGCAGTCCCTTGAAATGAGGATGACTTGCTTCCATGCCAAAAAAGGATGAGTTCACAGGTGTTTCAATGAAGGACTTAATATTCCAGGTCCTGAACGACATCCTGAAGGGTGGAAGATGCCTGTGCGTGGATTTTTTTAACATGTGGTGGCCGTTGCACACCAGCCACCACACGGGCTTGACAGCTAGGTCTTGGTACAGTGGCAATAATGGATTGACGGATGACGTCACGACCTCTGGGGCGTAAGTGATCGAGGCAGTAAGTTTTAGCACCTGTGCAAACCCACGGGCTTCGCTGATTGCACTGCGCCCGGTCGGTAACCCTTAGTGCCCCGTTATCGCCCCCCGCAGGCGCTAACAGGAGGCACAAACTAGACCAATTTCTCTCCCTTCCTGTTTCATATTGCGTTACCAAGGTGGCAAAGCAGAAGATTCTCTGCATCTCGTATCAATACCTGCCGAGAATCACATTTTCTGCCACGAAAATAGCATCGCTTCCATTCGACTGAAAATATAATCTTTCATGATCCATAAGTTAAATAGTGACAATCATAAACTGTGGAGACCATCTAGTTCAAAGTGTGAACTGAGATTTAAATTGGAACACGTAGCCCTAACTTTACACTGTGGGTCCAAACTGGATCATATCCCTCAGTATAAACTGTTGGGGATTGCCTTGTGAATGCAGTCCTTATCCAATCTGTGTCATCTAGCAATGAATATGGGCAATTTTAATTTCCCTCAAGCACGGGGTGGTGGTAGCACAATATATATATTTTTTAAATTGTCACCGCAGGTCCTCCTGTTGTGATTTTCATGCGAGCCTTGATTTAAATATCCAGCACCCCACATCGGAAGCTGGCTGGAGACTTATAAATATAATTAAATGAGGGCCCTATGAAGCGATTCAGACCTGACCACCATTTTTATGGGGTCCTGTGCTGTTTCCTGAGCCTGAGCTCACCCACAGATCATGCGTGGTACAGGGTGGGAGATGGCCAACCACTGCCATTTAAAGGAGCACGCACCTGCTCTACTTTAAACGGCTGTAAATGTTTGGCAGATACTTTGCTTGTATTTCTCAGTTGCTTTGGGTGCAGAACCACTATTTATTTGCTTGCAGTGGCTGGACCTCCTTTAGGAAGCTCTTGTTTTGAAAATACAAATCCTTTTGGCCATTCCCTTCTGGCTAGAGAAAGAGAGGCGAGAAGAAGCAACTGATGGCAGGTGCACATGGAGTTGCAGATGTCGGGAAACCACAGGAGGAGGAGGAGGCTGCACAAGCATCCTTGTCCTTCCACCAGACCCAAGGTTACATATCTGCCCTTCTCAGAGTATTAGTGCAGAAGGAGGCTGCACTTCTTCAGGGAGCCTGTCACAGACAAGGTGGCTGCTGCAGAATGGCCTGCTACCCACTGCCACAGTTGGCACTATGTTGCCTGTTGCAGTCAAGGTTACTGTGGCCTTCATCTTTGCCTCTGGCTGCTTCCAGGCTGAAACGAGAGATATCAGCAACATCAGCCAATTTGGAGTTCATTCTTGCATTAAGCAGGTGACTGATGCCATGTTTGCTAAAGCAGACAATTGTCTCATGTTCCCCACGGACAAGTCTAAATAGCAGATAGAGTTTGCGCAGACAGCAGCTTCCTGAATCCAAGGCTTCACTAACTGCACCTATGTCCCCCTGCCAGCTCCTGCACACAGGCCTGCTGCCTTCATAAATCGCAAGGGCTTCAGCTCCATCAATGTGTATCTGGTATGCGGTCACCAGCAGTGCTTTTCTGGCAGCTGCCATGATGCTTTTATCTTGCACCAATTGTCAGTCCCCCCACTCTTTGCCGCTGCACATCAAGTGAGAGTCTGATTGCTTGGGGATAAGGGCCACCCCAGCACACTTGGCTCATGACTCCTCTCAGAAGCCCACACTTGCCAGTCGAACTGCATTACAACCAAACGAGCAGACCATTGGAGTGCTCAAGCAGCGTTTCCGCAGCCTGAACAGGTCAGGTAGCCTCTCCCCAATAACAGCTCAGAGAGAGTGCAAGTTACATCAGATTTCCCATCCTCCAAAGCAGCGAGCTGCCCTGCACAGTCCCATTAGTGCTGACAGCTTGCTCGTCAGATTTAAATGAGGTCTGATCAAGTGATTGGGCCAACCATTAATGCCATCGGGCAGAAAGAGCAGTGATCCTGCCCACCTTATGTAAGTCACACATGCAAACTGATCCCTATATAAATCTTGGGGAATTACACAGTGATCATGTGGCACTAACAGTATACTGTAGATTATTGAACTGTGGTAATGTAGTAGTGACTGTACACTGTGGAATATTTCGTTCAGTCTAGTAATGGTTTAATGCGGCGGACTGAAATAGAGTAATGTAGCAGTTATTGTATCATACTTGCCGTAATCGTGACTATCTTCAAAAAAGGGGACAAGTCTGACTGCGGCAACTACAGAGGAATCTCCCTGCTGTCGGCTACTGGGAAAGTCATCGCTAGCGTCCTCCTCAACCATCTTCTCCCTGTGGCTAAAGAGTCGCAAAGTGGATTCCGTTCACTAAGGGTACAATGGACATGATCTTCACAGCACGACAACTGCAAGAGAAATGCAGGGAACAGCACCAACCCTTGTACACGGCCTTCTTTGACATCACAAAGGCCTTTGATACTATCAACCGTGACGGACTATGGAGCGTCCTCCTCCAAAAGTTTATTACCATCCTCCGCCTGCTCCACAGTGACATGCAAGCCGCCATCCTGACCAATGGATCCACCACAGACCCAATCCACGTCTGGACGGGGTCAAGCAGGGCTGCATCATCGCGCCAACGCTCTTCTCGATCTTCCTCGCTGCAATGCTCCATCTCTCAACAAGCTCCCCGCTGGAGTGGAACTAAACTATAGGACCAGTGGGAACCTGTTCAACCTTCGTCGCCTCCAGGCCAGATCCAAGGTCGTCCTATTCTCTTTCATCGAACTACAGTACGCAGACGCGATTGTGTCTGCGCGCATTCAGAGGCCGAACTCCAAGCCATCGTCAACACCTTCACCGAGGCATACGAAAGCATGGGCCTTACACTAAACATCCTTAAGACAAAGGTCCTCCACCAACCTGACCCGCCACACAGCACTGTCCCCCAGTCATCAAAATCCACAGCGCAACCTTGGACAACGTGGACCACTTTCCATACCTCGGGAGCCTACTATCAGCAAGGGCAGACATCGACGATGAGGTCCAACACTGCCTCCAGTGTGCCAGCGCAGCCTTCGGTTGCCTGAGGAAGAGAGTGTTTGAAGACCAGGATCTCAAATCTGGTCTACAGGGCAGTAGTGATACCCGCCTTCCTATATGGCTCAGAGATGTGGACCATATACAGTAGACACCTCAAATCACTGGAAAAATACCACCAGTGCTGCATCTGCAAGATCCTGCAAATCCCATGGGAGGATAAACACACCAACGTCAGTGTTCTCGATCAGGCCAACATCACCAGCATCGAAGCACTGACCACACTCGACCAGCTCCGTTGAGCGAGCCACACTGTCCTCATGCCCGACACGTGACTCCAAAAGCATCCACCTACTCAGAACTCCTACATGGCAAGCGAGCCCCAGGTGGGCAGAGGAACCGTTTCAAGGACACCATCAAAGCCTCCTTGATAAAGTGCAACATTCCCACCGGCACCTGGGAATCCCTGGCCCAAGATCGCCGTAAGTGGAGGAAGAGCATCCAGGAGGGCATTGAGCACTTCGAGTCTCGTTGCCGAGAGCCTGCAGAAACCAAACGCAGACAGCAGAAATAGCATGCGGCAAACCAGACTCCCCACCCACCCTCTTCTTCAACCATTCTCAATGCCGAGAATTGCAATTTCTAAGATGCTCCATTCTAAACTAGTTGCTCCAAAAAAATAGGATCAACTCAGGCCGAAACTTGAGCCCTCTGTCCCACCTGTGACAGAGACTGTAATTCCCATATTGGACTGTACAATCACCTGAGAACTCACTTTTAGAGTGGAAGCAAGTCTTCCTCGGTTTCGAGGGACTGCCTATGATGATGACTTGACAATCTACAAAACTCAGAAAATCTGATAAACATATTCAAAAAAGCTGGCAAAGCTTCATGTCAGGAGTGTGATGGAATATTCACGACTTGTTTCGATGGGTGGGTTCAGCTTCAGAAGTTCGACACCATATAGGACAGAGCAGTTCATTTGATTACTACTCCTGCCACCGACTCAATATCCACTCCCTCCATCACCGGCACACTATGGCTGCCGTGTGTACAATTTATGGGATGCACTGCAGCATCCAAGGTTACTTTCATATCATCTCCCTCCTCTGCCACTGAAAAGGACAAGAGCAGCAATGTTGTGAGAACAGGAACGCCATCATCTCTAAATTCTCCTCCAAGTCACACACCATCCTGACTTGAGCATATATTGCCATTTCTTTGTCATTGTTGACTCAGTAACCTGGAATTCCCTTCCAAACACCATTTTGGAAACGTTTCACAAACACCACAAAGACTGCAGCAGTCCAAGAAGAAATCCCACCAATACCTTTTCAGGGCAACTAGGGTTGGACAATAAATGTGACCTTGCCAGCATTGCTTACATACCAAGAACAAGAAATGCTAACAACTCAAAAAACAATGTGCAACTGAAAAACGTCCCTGAATAAAGGCTTATAACAGAGTCCACTGTTTCAATGCTACTGAATATGTTGTACCCTTTATATTAAATTGCATTTCAGGATTGTTATTACTGTTTTGGGATCACATTCAGCAATTAAGTTTGCCTGTCTGTGAAAGCTGAAACCACAAGGCCTCATGTATGAAAAATGAAAAGAATTAGTTGCAATGGGAAAGCACAAAATTGATGGAATGAGTATAAACTAGGTATGAACTAAGCTCGAGCTATACCCATTATCCCATCAGTTGTATTATGGGAAACAAAGTGCACTTCTTGCAGTGAGGGATTTTGAAATCTTTGAAGGGGGAAAGATTTCTGTCTCAGAATGTAGAGGCAGCAATCGGAACCAGCAGCATTAGAAGTGCGTGAGGAGGATGAATGGGGGCTTATCTGGTGTATAAGCTATCAGACTGAGGCAGGAGCAGGATAGGACCTGGGAGTGAAGGACTTTGCACTGTCTGCCGATTCTGGGGCCGGAAGCATATTCAGTGCAAACAGGAACCCCAGATGTTGATGTTGTGTAAGACGTGGATGTTTAGCAAGATTGGGTTCAGTAGGCATGTGGAATCATAGAATTACACAGCACAGGAGGAGGCTATTCAGCTCATCGTGTCTGTGCCGGCTCTTCTAAAGAGCTATCAAATTAGCTCTACTTCCCACTCATTCCCCATTGCCCTGCAAATTATTCCTTTTCAACCTGTCCATTCCTGGACATCTGTCCAGACTTCCTGCCTATAAAAATAATGATTGGAACCTTAGAGTATCATAACATCATAAAAGGAATTACATTTTTCCTTATCTTCTGGTGGGATCTTCCTCTGCCATTCATGGTAATGCCTCTTTTAATGACTAAGTAGTACAATAACCAAGAGACTACAGTGTTCTTTAAGACTTTGATAAGATGATACTTCAATAATCTCCCTGATCTTCCAACAACTGATCCCAACCTAAGCTTCATTACAACTCTCAGATAATGGCTCCTTTTTGACGGGAGCGAAAAACTGGTGGATGTGGATTGACTACCGCTTGTACACCTCTCCTGATTTCGCTTTTCATTAATAGAAAGGAAAATCGGGATAGTTGTCTAATGGATGACCGATCCACTACCATCAGATTCCTGTCCCCACCAAAAGTGAAAATGACTCCTGATATGTTGATCCATGATCTTGATAGCGTTATAATACCATGTTTCAGCTTTTGTTCATGGTTATTACATAGAACATACAGCACAGAAACAGACCATGTGGCCCAACCAGTCCATGCCGGCGTTTATGCTCCATTCATGCCTCCTCCCATCTTTCCTCATCTAACTATCAGCATAACCCTCTATTCTCTTCTCCCTCATATGCTTGTCTAACTTCCCCTTAAATGCATCTATACTATTTACTTCAGCCGCTCCCTGTGGAGCGAGATCCACATTCTCACCACTCTTTAGGTAAAGATGTTTCTTCTGAATTCCCTATTGGATTTCTTGGTTACTATCTTATATTGATGGCCTCTAGTTTTGCTCTTCCCCACAAGTGGAAACAGTCTCTCTATCAAAACTTTTCATAATTTTAAAGACCTCTATTAGGTCACCCCTCAGCCTTCTTTTTTCAAGAGAAAGGAGACCCAGCTTGTTCATCCTTTCCTGATATGTGTACCCTCGCATTTCTGGTATCATCCTTATTAATCTGCTTTGCACCCTCTCCAGTGCCTCGATATTATTTTTATAATATGACGACCAGAACTGTACACAGTACTCCAAGTGTGGTCTAACCAAGGTTCGATACAAGTTTAGCATAACAAGGGGGTCATGAGCTAGGGCAGAAGAAGGTATCATTTTGTCTCTGAGGCATCATCTGTCCAGTCTTCCTGCCTATATAAATAACGATGGCACCTTAGATCATCATAAGATGAGTCATGACTGCTACCAGAGTCATGGGCATTCATGTGCATAATTTTGTGTCTATGGTTACAAGCCAGCTGCACAGTAATGGAATGGATCTCATCTCTGTTCATGAAGGCTATGGGATTCGGGGCAGGAACACATATGGCTACACTTTGGAACACAGTGTGGTGCTGCTGCTTTCCATGAGGTAATTGATAATGTAGGTAGTCCTGGAAAACAAGGCGCCTACACACTGCTGTGTACAAAATTTGATGTATATCCCTTGCTGTTGCGTGAAAGGATCCAATAGTATTCAACAGTCCTTATCCTGGAATTTGTTCTCATGGCTGACTGCAGCATAGGATTGGCAGAGATGCAGAAAGTGTCAGCAGTTATACAACCTCTTCCTGACTGCACAGGCCACCTGAAGTGTCCAGTATCACTAACATGTGATTGTTTGACTAGTTAGAAAGGTTTCAGAAAACAGGGAGATTAATACTTTGCCCTACAATGCAGCCTTACAAATAAAATAAATTACAAGAACATTTTATAAGGAAAAACAAACTCCAGAAGCTGCCCAAGGTCTCAAGAACCGTTCTATAATTTGTCACAAGACAATTTGGTTTCATGAAAAGTCATAAAAGATTATGGATGCAAAATTGGGCTTGGTAGTGACCATTGTTTGGGCTTGATGGGTGCCGTTCTGGGACCTAAATGGCATCTACTGCGTCTACGCATACTTCTGCCGTGAATCGCGCTGGATACCATCTTGGTGAAGGCGTTAGTATGCAGAGCAGGCAGATCATGATGTCAATCAGCGTGCAATGCTGGTTTGATGCCAGCGCTGCCATTTTGGAGCTCAATGCCCTAGCTGACGTCCTCTCTTAACCTCTCACAGCTGAACATGCATTAATCCACTTGACGAAACCCCCACCACCAGCTCTATTCAAATGAATCATCAACTACTTACAGGTTAGTTGATTTTTTCTGGCTATTGTATGATTCTACAAATGTTTAATGCTTTCCATAGTTGTTTCAAGTTGCAAAGCTCTACAGGGACTGATGTGGCAGATGCTGAAGAGGGAAGGGGAGGAGGGCTCTCATCCGGAGGCCATATCCACCCAGGGTGTTTAGTGAGCAATTCTCCCAGCTGAACCTCAGAGAGGAGCAATGTGTCAGATGTCTGTGCTTCAGTAAGGATGTCCTCACTGAAATCTACAAGTTGGTGCAGTCACAACTGCAACCTCAGAGCAGGGCAAGAACATGCATTGCCATTGGCTGTGAAGGTGACCATGGCAATGAACTTTTATACATCTGGCTCCTTCGAGGCTGGAGTTGTAGATATTTACAACATCTTGCAGTTTGCTGTCTACTATTGCATAAGGAATGTCTCTGAGGCTCTCTATATAAAGCCCTTTATATAGGGCCCTTCGAGGCTGCACCGCCATTCAATAAGATCATGGCTGATCATTCCCTCAGTACCCCTTTCCTGCTTTCTCTCCATACCCCTTGATCTCTTTAGCCGTAAGGGCCATATCTAACTCCCTCTTGAATATATCCAATGAATTGGCATCAACAACTCTCTGCGGCAGGGAATTCCACAGGTTAACAACTCTCTGAGTGAAGAAGTTTCTCCTCATCTCAGTCCTAAATGGCCTACCCCTTATCCTAAGATTATGTCCCCTGGTTCTGGACTTCCCCAACATCGGGAAAGTTCTTCCCGCATTTAACCTGTCCTGTCCCGTCAGAATCTTATACGTTTCTATGAGATCCCTTTTCATCCTTCTAAACTCCAGTGAATAAAGGCCCAGTTGATCCAGTCTCTCCTCATATGTCAGTCCAGCCATCCCTGGAATCAGTCTGGTGAACCTTCGCTGCACTCCCTCAATAGCAAGAACGTCCTTCTTCAGATTGGGAGACTAAAACTGAACACAATATTCCAGGTGAGGCCTCACCAAGGCCCTGTACAACTGCAGTAAGACCTCCCTGCTCCTATACTCAAATCCCCTAACTATGAAGGCCAACATACCATTTGCCTTCTTCACCGCCTGCTGTATCTACATGCCAACTTTCAATGACTGATGAACCATGACACCCAGGTCTCGTTGCATCTCCCCTTTTCCTAATCTGCCACCATTCAGGTAATATTCTGCCTTCGTGTTTTTGCCACCAAAATCAATAACCTCACATTTATCCACATTATACTGCATCTGCCATGCATTTGCCCACTCACCTAACCTGTCCAAGCCACCCTGCAGCCTCTTAGCATCCTCCACACAGCTCACATCGCCACCCAGTATCTCCGCAAACTTGGAGATATTACACTCAATTCCTTCATCTAAATCGTTAATGTATATTGTAAAGAGCTAGGGTCCCAGCACTGAGCCCTGCGGCACTCCACTAGTCACTGCCTGCCATTCTGAAAAGGACTCGTTTATCCCGACTCTCTGCTTCCTGTCTGCCAACCAGTTCTCTATCCACATCAGTACATTACCGCCAATACTATGTGCTTTGATTTTGCACACCAATCTCTTGTTCGGGACCTTGTCAAAAGCCTTATGAAAGTCCAAATACACCACATCCGCTGGTTCTCCCTTGTCCACTCTGCTAGTTACATCCTCAAAAAATTTCAGAAGATTTGTCAAGCATGATTTCCCTTTCATAAATCCATGCTGACTTGGACCGATCCTGTCACTGCTTTCCAAATGCGCTGCTATTTCATCCTTAATGATTGATTCCAACATTTTCCCCACTACTGATGTCAGACTAACTGGTCTATAATTACCCATTTTCTCTCTCCCTCCTTTTTTAAAAAGTGGTGTTATTTTAGCTACCCTCCAATTCATAGGAACAGATCCAGAGTCGTTGGACTGTTGGAAAATAATCACCAATGCATCCACTATTTCTAGGGCCACTTCCTTAAGTACTCTGGGATGCAGACTATCAGGTCTCGAGGATTTATCGGCCTTCAATCCCATCAATTTCCCTAACACAATTTCCCGCCTAATAAGGATATCCTTCAGTTCCTCCTTCTCACTCGACCCACTGTTCCCGAGTACATCCGGAAGGCTATTTGTGTCTTCCTTCGTGAAGACAGAACCGAAGTATTTGTTCAATTGGTCTGCCATTTCTTTATTCCCCATTATAAATTCACCTGAATCCGACTGCAAGGAACCTACCCTTGTCTTCACTAATCTTTTTCTCTTCACATATTTATAGAAGCTTTTGCAGTCAGTTTTTATGTTCCCTGCAAGCTTCCTCTCATACTCTATTTTCCCCCTCTTAATTAAGCCCTTAGTCCTCCTTTGTGGAATTCTAAATTTCTCCCAGTCCTCGGGTTTGTTGCTTTTTCTAGCCAATTTATATGCCTCTTCCTTGGTTTTAACACTATCCTTAATTTCCCTTGTTAGCCACGGTTGAGCCACCTTCCTTGTTTTATTTTTACTTCAGACAATTGCTGAAGTTCATCCATGTGATCTTCAAATGTTTGCCATTGCTTATCCACTGTCAACCCTTTAAGTATCCTTTGCCAGTCTAGTCTAGCCAATTCACACCTCATACCGTCGATGTTACCCCTCCTTAAGTTCAGGACCCTAGTTTCCAAATTAACTGTGTCACTCTCCATCTGAATAAAGAATTCTACCATATTATGGTCACTCTTCCCCAAGGGGCCTCGCACAACAAGATTGCTAATTAGTCCCTTCTCATTACACATCACCCAGTCCAGGATGGCCAGCTCTCTAGTTGGTTGCTCGACATATTGGTCGAGAAAACCATCTCTAATACATTCCAGGAAATCCTCCTCCACCGCATTGCTACCAGTTTGGTTAGCCCAATCGATATGTAGATTAAAGTCGCCCATGGTAACTGCTGTACCTTTATTGCACACATCCCTTATTTCTTGTTTGATGCTGTCCCCAACCTCACTACTACTATTTAGTGGCCTGTACACAACTCCCACTAGCGTTTTCTGCCCTTTGATATTCCGCAGCTCCACCCATACTGATTCCACATCATCCAGACTAATGTCCCTCCTTACGATTGCATTAATTTCCTCTTTAACCAGCTACGCCACCCCACCTCCTTTTCCTCTCTGTCTATCCTTCCAAAATGTTGAATACCCCTGCATGTTAAGTTCCCAGCCTTGGTCACCCTGGAGCCATGTCTCCGTGATGCCAATTAAATCATATCCGTTAATTGCTTCTGCGCAGTTAATTCGTCCACCTTATTCCGAATACTCCTGGCATTGAGGCACAGAGCCTTCAGGCTTGTCTTTTTAACACAATTTGCCCCTTTAGAATTTTGCTGTAATGTGGCCCTTTTTGTTTTTTGCCTTGGGTTTCTCTGCCCTCCACTTTTACTATTCTTCTTTCTATCTTTTGCTTCTGCCTCCATTTTATGCTGCACCACTCCTCAAGCCACACATTCATCTGAGCTATCCTGCGATTCCTACTCTGACTAGCACGTGATACTGGTAGCAATCCTGAGATTACTACTTTTGAGGTCCTACTTTTTAATTTAGCTCCTAGCTCCCTAAATTCGTCTCGTAGGCCATCATCCCATTTTTTTACCTATATCGTTGGTACCTATATGCACCACGACAACTGGCTGTCCACCCTCCTGTTTCAGAATGTCCTGCACCCGCTCCGAGACATCCTTGACCCTTGCACCAGGGAGGCAACATACCATCCTGGAGTCTCAGTTGCGGCCACAGAAACGCCTATCTGTTCCCCTTACACTCGAATCCCCTATCACTATAGCTCTCCCATTCTTTTTCCTGCCCTCCTGTGCAGCAGAGTCACCCATGGTGCCATGAACTTGGCTGCTGCTGCTCTCCCCTGACGAGTCATCCCCCTCAACAATACCCAAAGCGGTGTATCTGTTTTGCAGGGTGATGACCACAGGGGACCCCTGCACTACCTTCCTTGCACTGCTCTTCCTGTTGGTCACCCATCCCCTATCTGGCTGCGGTAAGACCAACTCGCTAAACATGCTATTCATGTCATTCTCAGCATCGTGGATGCTCAAGAGTGAATCCACCCGCAGCTCCAGTGCCGCAATGCGGTCTGTCAGGAGCTGCAGGTGGATACACTTCCCGCACACTTAGTTGTCAGGGATACCGGAAGCGTCCCTGACTTCCCACATAGTACAGGAGGAGCATAACACGTGTCCAAGTTCTCCTGCCATGACGTAACCCCTAGATAAACTTAAATTGGCAACAACAACTAAATATTACTTAATGATAAAGAAAAGAAGTAAGAAAAGCTACTCACCAATCACCAGCCAATCACTTACCCCCTTGGCTGTGATGTCACCTTTCGATTTCTTTCTACTTCTTTTTTGCCTGCTGCAGCTGCACCGGCCAACCTCTCCGACGCCTCTTCGAACTCCCGCTGGCGCCTCCCAACTGATGAGCCTCTTGTAGGCCTCCCGACTCTGCTGTTCCGCCTCTCTGACGCCTCTTCGACCTCCCGCTGGCGCCTCCCGACTGATGAGCCTCTTGTAGGCCTCTCGACTCTGCTGTTCCGCCTCTCTGACGCCTCTTCGACCTCCCGCTGGCGCCTCCCGACTGATGGGCCTCTTGTAGGCCTCTCGACTCTGCTGTTCCGCCTCTCTGACGCCTCTTCGACCTCCCGCTGGTGCCTCCCGACTGATGAGCCTCTTGTAGGCCTCTCAACTCTGCTGCTCTGCCTCTCTGATACCTCCTCGACCTCCCGCTGGCATCTCCCGACTGATGGGCCTCTTGTAGGCCTCTCGACTCTGCTGTTCTGCCTCTCTGATACCTCCTCGACCTCCCGCTGGTACCTCCCGCCTAATGGGCCTCTTATAGGCCTCCCGACTCTGCTGCTCTGCCTCTCCGATGCCTCCTCGACCTCCCGCTGGCGCCTCCCGACAGAGGGGCCTCTTGTTGGCCTCCCGACTCTGCTACTCCGCCTCTCCGACGCCTCCTCGATGTCCCACTAGCGCCTCCCGACTGATGGGCCTCTTGTAGGTCTCCCGACTCTGCTGCTTCACCTCTCCGACGCCTCCTCGACCTCCCATCATAGGCAGTCCATCGGAATCGAGGAAGACCTGCTTCTACTTTTAACATGAGTTCTTAGGTGGCTGAACAGTCCAATACGAGAGCCACAGTCTCTGTCATCGGTGGGACAGATAGTCATTGAGGGTAAGGGAGGGTGGGACAGGTTTGCTGCACACTCTTTCTGCTGCCTGCACTTGCTTTTTGCACTCTCTCGGCGATGAGACTCAAGATGCTCAACGTCCTCCCGGATGCGCTTCCTCCACTTAGGGCAGTCTTTGGCCAGGGTCTCCCAGGTGTCAGTGGGGATGTTGCACTTTATTCGGGAAGCTTTGAGGGTGTCCTTGTAACATTTCCGCTGCCCACCTTTGGCTCGTTTGCCGTGAAGGTGTTCCGAGTAGAATGCTTGCTTTGGGAGTCTCGTGTCTGGCATGTGAACTTTTTGGCCTGCCCAGCGGAGCTGATCAAGTGTGGTCAGTGCTTTGATGCTGGGGATGTTGGCCTAGTCGAGTTCGCTAATGTTGGTGCGTCTGTCCTCCCAGGGGATTTGTAGGATCTTGCGGAGACATCGTTGGTGGTTTTTCTCCAGCGACTTGAGGTGTCTACTGTACATGGTCCATGTCTCTGAGCCATACAGGAGGGTGGGTATTACTACAACCCTGTAGAACATGAGGTTGGTGATAGTTTTGAGGGCCTGGTCTTCAAACACTGTTTTCCTCAGTCGGCTGAAGGCTGCACTGGCGCATTGGAGGCGGTGTTGGATCTCGTCGTCAATGCCTGCTCTTGTTGATAGGAGGCTCCCGAGATAAGGGAAGTGGTCCACGTTATCCAGGGCCGCGCCGTAGATCTTGATGGATCCTACAGGGGCACAATGGACATGATTTTTGCAGCGCGACAGCTGCAGGAAAAATGCCCTTATACATGGCCTTCTTCGACCTTACAAAGGCCTTTGAGACTGTCAACCGCGAGGGTCTATGGAGTGTCTTCCTCCGTTTCAGATGCTCCCAAACTTTTGTCACCATCCACCGCCTGCTCCATGATGACATGCAGACTGTAATCCTTACCAATGGATCCATTACAGACCCAATCCACATCCGGATCGGAGTCAAACAGGGCTGCATCATCGCCCCAACCCTCTTCTCAATCTTCCTCGCCGCCATGCTCCACCTCACAGTCGACAAGCTCCCCGCTGGAGTGGAACTAAACTACAGAACCAGTACAAATCTGTTCAACCTTCGCCGTCTCCAGGCCAGGTCCAAGACCATCCCAACCTCTGTCGTCGAGCTACAGTATGCGCACATACAGAGGCTGAACTCCAGGACATAGTCAACGTATTTACTGAGGCGTACGAAAGCATGGGCCTTATGCTAAACATCTGCAAGACAAAGGTTCTCCACCAGCCTGTCCTTACCACACAGCACTGTCCCTCATAATGCAGGGTGCCGTTGACTGCACGCACGTCGCTTTGCGGGTGCCGCATGTCAACTCTGCCGTGTACCATAACCAAAAGGGATTCCACTCACTCAACGCCCAGCTGGTGTGTGAGCGTACACAGTACATCAGGCAGGTCAATGCCTGGCATACTGGCAGCAGTCATGATGCCTTCATTCTGCGGCAGTCCACTGTGCCAGCTGCATATGAGCAACCACAGCAAACCAAAGGGTGGTTACCGGGCAACTAGGTCTATCCACTGACGACATGGCTCATGACTCCGGTGTGCAACACGCATACAATGCTGCCACAAGAAATGTGATAGAGCAGACCATTGGCATGGTGACACAATGATGCCCCTGCCTGGACCGCTCTGGAGGAGCTCTGCAGCACTTGGCTGAGCTGGTGTCAAGATTCGTGGTGGTCTGCTGCATGATGCACAAACTCATCACCATGAGGGCACAGTCCTTGCAATCAGCTATAAGACAAGCAGCTAAGGAGCAGTAGCATGAGGAGGAAGAGGAGGAGGACGAGGAAGAAGAGGAAGCGGAAAGAAAGAAAGGCTTGCATTTATATAGCGCCTTTCACAACCACTGGACCTCTCAAAGCGCTTTATAGCCAATGAAGTACTTTTGGAGTGCAGTCACTGTTGTAATGTGGGAAATGTGGCAGCCAGTTTGCGCACAGCAAACGGCAATGTCATAATGACCAGATAAAAACAGAAAGTGCTGGAAATCTCAGCAGGTCAGACAGCATCTGTTGAGAGAAAAACAGAGTTAATGTTTCGGGTCGACGACCCTATAAGACAAGCAGCTGACGAAGGGTCATCGACCCGAAACGTTAACTCTGTTTCTCTCTCCACAGATGCTGCCTGACCTGCTGAGATTTCCAGCATTTTCTGTTTTTATTTCAGATTCCCTCATCCGTAGTATTTTGCTTTTGTAATCTGTTTTGCTATGATGATTGAGGGACAAACATTGGCCAGGACACCGGGGATATCTCCATTGCTCTTCGTCGAAATAGTGCCATGGGATCTTTTACGTCCACTTGAGAGGGCAGATGGGGCCTCGGTTTAACGTCTCATCCAAAAGGCAGCATCTCCAACAGTACAGCACTTGCTCAACACTGCACTGGAGCGTCAGTCTAGATTTATGTGCTCAAGTCTCCAGAGTGGGACTTGAACCCACAACCTTCTGACTCAGAGGCAAGTGTGCTATCCACTGAACCATGGCTATCCTTTAAGAACTAATTTGAGTAGGATACCAGAAACCGTAACCCCAATTCCCCATTCACCAACAGACCCATATCTTACCTTCCCTCTGACACTGACGATCGCATCATTCTCTTGGCCACAATGCAAAAATAAAAGCCACCACAAAATAAACATTCTGAACCAAATTTATGAATTAAATCATGCCATAATTGCATACAGACCGTAAATTAATCATCCTTATGCATTCCTTTGCTGCCTGTCTTCTGTGTTCCTTGGCCTGTCCCAAGTGCTGCTACGCAGTGCTACCCCAGTGGCTGCAGCAGGGCTGGTGGACGGCTGCTGACTTTCAGTGGAGGAGCCTGCAGATGGCATTGGATGCCAACCTCGAGCAGTTTTAGACCTAGAAGGCCCGGTTTCAGACTGCATCATCCGGCATGGGGGGGGCGGGGGGGCAACAGTCTGGGCTGGCTGGCTGACAGGCAACAGCAATGGCACTGGTGGAGTGGCAGTGGTGGAAGGACAAATGCTGTTATCCAGAGAGAGAACAGCAAGCTCGTGCTCCATGGAGCCACTATCATTCCCCAAGGGCGGCACCTCAGCAATCCTAGTAATCTGTTGGAGGACAGATTGCTGGACTGCTGTGACACTCTGCAAGATCCTTTGAACGTTTTTACCCACAGCCACGATGGCAGCAGTTTGAGCTTCTACTGCAGCACTCAGACGTTGGGTGGCTGCTGCTTGTGCTGTTATGGAAGCTGCGACATTAGCCATCAGACGCTGTATCATGGTTGGGTCCGCAAGTGTGTGAATGGAATCAGCCATCACTTCTATGCTGGAAAGGATGGGAGCAAAGCCCTGTGCGAAGTTGGTGCTGGACTCCTCCATATTCCTTGACTTTGAACGCAGGCTTTCTGGCAGGTTTCCCAATGCACCGAGCATGTTGTTGTTCAGACCCATCAGCGTTTTTCTGAAGGCCACCCCATCGAAGTCTTCATCTGAGGCCTCTGCAACAGAACCTGTGTGCGACCTTGCCCTCCGGCAAACTGGCACCTGTGCTATCCTCGCCCATTGCCCTGGCTGCAGCACCTGCAGATTCCACCTCTAATCTTTCCTCTAAGATGTGCGCAGTCAGTATCTGAGTAGGTGAATACGGGTGTGAAATCAAGTGGTTGTGGTGTGTCTTCATCATCACTCTATTCTCGGTGTTCCTCATTGCCTGGCCAGGTTCTACTTTTGCGGTATCTGAAAGCAAAAAGGGACAAGGATAAGTTGTGGTGAGGTGGGGGTGGGGGGGGGGAGTAAGAGGTGCATTCTTGCACCATGTGTGGCTTGTAAGTCAGAAGAGATTTTGGGATGAGGGGAAAGTGGGATGTGAGAAGGAGGATTGGGTATGAGGATACCACCATCTTCGATGGTTTCAGACCTGCTGCTGGACTCTACCTCAGCAATGGCTGTTCTAATAATGGCGAGTGCCATCTCCTGCATGGGGTTCAGGACATGCAGGCACACCTGTCCTCCTCCAGTTAGTTCCTGCTGACTCCTGTATATCCACTCATCCTACAAGAGGGAAGTATGTCAGTGAGTATCGTGCAATCTGTTTGGGTGATGTGACTGTCATGGTTGAATAGCTGGCAGTGTGTGCAAGGTGTGAAGTGTGGGTGTGAGGCTTGCAGCAATGCCAAATGTAGAGGGCGAGGTGGAGCATATTTATGTTAGGTATAAGTCCTGATTGATAGATTGTTGGTAGGTGAATGATGGGGGTGTGGTGAATTGATCAGTGGCAGAGGCTAGTGGTATAGTTGAAGATGCATTTACTGACCTTGACTACCCATGTGAGGTAATTGAATTTCTTGCAGCACTCCATCCAGGTCCTGGGGCTTGACTCTTGGCATTGACCTTCACAGCTATCTACTCCCACTGCCTTTTGGCCGTGTGTCTGGAGAATCTCTTAGCCCCTGGGCACACAGGACATCTCTCTTTCTTTCCACCTCCTCCACCAGGACCTCAGAGCTCACGCTCTCCCATGTTGTGCCATTCTTCACTGTTTCCCAGGTCAGATTCACTTCCTGCACAACTTCCAGCACCTGCTCCAACCACAATTCACGTCCCCTTTAAGATGTGAAGGCTAGCTTTAAGCAGTGCAAGCTAACTTTAAGAAGTGACAGGAAGTTACAATTTTGGGGCCCCTGCTGATGCATTCATCCAATGAACAGCGTGGTTAGTGCTGGCTGCATGCAGAAATGATATTAACAAGCAAGCAGCTCGAAGGTGGTGTGCTGCCTGCATTTCAATCAACGGGCGCAGGTTAATCATGCATTGCGATCCCCACACCTGTTTTCGGGGGCTATCCAATATAGCCCCTATGTTTTGTTCCGCTACCCTATTGACATACCGTTCACTTTTCTTTGATACAAATTAAGTTTGAACAATAACAGCACACATACATTGAAATAAAATCTTACTTCTGCTGGTCTGGATGTATTCAGGATCTGCATCAGGTCTGAGTGTAAACTTTACTGATGCTTAATCCAGTAACAAGGCATTCTTTTTCAGGTCTCTGTTCAGAAACAAGACTGACACATAAAGGATTTTCAGTCTGATCTCTGAGGTTTAACAGATTGTGCCTTCTTAACATCACTTCAACTTGTCAGCCATCGAAAAACTTAGAGCTCTTAAACTTCAAAGCATTCCTTTTAATGTAGCTTTGTTACTATGCTCACTGTTGCAACTTTGCCAACAGTTTCCAGCCTCCGTTTGTGCTATTCACACAGGGCTGACAAAACAACAACAACTTGCATTTATATAGCACCTTTAACATAGCAAAACATTGCAAGGCGCTTCACAGGAGCGTTATCAAACCGAGACACATGAGATATCAGGACAGATGACCAAAAGTTAGGTCAAAGAGGTTAGTTTTAAGGAGCGTCTTAAAGGAGGAGAGAGGTAGAGAGGCGGAGAGTTTAGGGAGTGAATTCCAGAGCTTAGGGCCTAGGCTGCTGACGGTACATCTGGCAATGGTGGAGCGATTAAAATCGGGGATGCACAAGAGGCCAGAATTGGAGGAACGCAGCGAGAGTGTAAAAGTTCAGCAATGATTTTATTGAATGACGGAACAGGCTCAAGGGGCCATATGGCCTACTCCTGCTCCTATTTCTTATGTTCTTATGCTTTTATGTTCACACCTGAGTACTGCCTACAATTTTGATCTCCTTACCTAAAGAAGGATATACTTGCTTTAAAGGGGGTGCAACAAAGTTTCACTAGATTGATTTCTGGGATGAGAGAGCTGTCCTATGAGGAGAGATTGACTAGATTGAGCTTATATTCTCTGGAGTTGAGAAGAATGAGAGGTGATGTCGAAGTTCAGCCATGATCTTATTGAATGGTGGAACAGGCTCGAGGGGCCATATGGCCTACTCCTGCTCCTGTTTCTTATGTTCTTATACGGGCAGCAGAGTTTTGAATGAGCTCAAGTTTATGGACTGTGGAACATGGGAGGCTGGCCAGAAGAGCATTGGAATAGTCAAGTGTAGAAGTAACAAAGGCATGGATGAGGGTTTCAGCAGCAGATGGGCTGAGGCAGGGGCGGAGTCGGGTGATGTTCAGGAGATGGAAACAGGCAATCTTGGTGATGGAGTGGATATGTGGTTGGAAGCTGATTTGGAGACAGCTGAAAAGCAGACAGTTGGCAAATATGCTGTATACTATGAGGGATTGAGTTGGGGTCTTGTAGCAGTGACTGTATCCATAAGGGAATTGAATTGGGTCATGTAGTAGTGACTTTCTCCTGTGGAGTGGCATGTGGCCCGGGGAGTAGTGTGGAGGCCCCGACCTGCGAGAAAACTTCAGCGGCAGGTTGGGGCCTTAAAGGAGCGGTGTGCGGCCCATGGAGCAGCATGGAGGCTGTGGTGTATGTAGCACACAAATCACTGACTCCACACGGTCTGGTGTTGATATAACTGCTGTAACCTTAGTCCTTTATTGTGTAACTCCAGAGTGCCTCTCAGGTGTGGTGGGCAGCCTTTTATACGCTTGCAGGTACTTTCAGGTCTCCCACCACAGTGCCCTCTGTGGCGCTCCATTGTACTTATACATTTAATGTACCTGGACAATACATAACATCTCACTCCCCCGCCAGTTCCAAAAACCATTGCCAGTAACCTCGGCCTTGTTCGTCCTGGTTGATTTGTGAGTGTGAGTCCATGACCATCCACTTCCCTCTTCCCCCCCATGTGGAGGACCCGGTGCAAGCATGTGGTATTTGCAGTCCTTACATGGGTGATAAGGTACACGAGCATAACCTCCAACAGAAAGCAGGTATACATAGACGGTACATTGGTAGGGTACATATAATATGCGGTACAGATGGTATGTCAAAAGGTTGCAGGTCCACGAAACAGTTATTTAATCCCAGCTCCTCTGGGTGAGGTATGGTGGTGGTACACAGTCCCTTTTTGCCCGAGGTAATGGGCTGCGCTGAGACAGGGTATCGCAACTGAAGTAGTCACCTTAGCAGCCGCTGAACCATTGCATGAATCCCCTAAATCGAAAATCGCATTAGCCCGTTGGTAATGTTAGACACGGATCCATATCCCTTTTACTAGAACCTCGTGGTATTAACTCTTTCCGTAATTCATATCCATAGTTTTAAACACAGTAACCATTCAGCATTAAAATATTAATTCTTATCATAAATCCATCATCCTACATTCACATAGCTCATTTAGACTCGCTCTTGCCTTACAAAAGTCTTTATGTGGGGACCGCCAATGGTGTAAGGCCCTTTTAAGACTCCCGGGTGCATTTCCCTTTTCAGACGCCATCTTGTGGCTCCCACGAGGCTTCTCTTGGGCGCCGCCATCTTAGGTGTTCTGCTGGCCTTTGTCTGCAGAGCTCCGTTGCCACGAGGCTCACCACCATCTTGAGCTCGCTGGTGAAGAAAGAACAGAAGGGACAAGGAAGAAAGGAAGGGAAAAAAAACAGAGCAACCCATCTTTGCAGAATTGGCTCCCTGGACTCGATCAGTCACAGTCCCTGTGAGCCCCTCCGTACTTGCTGCCGCATCCACCGCTCTGGCTCGCGTTCTCCCGAGTCATGCCAGCCGCCGCCGCAGCCTCCACTCCCACCGTTGTCTCCACAATTGCCGCCCCTCCTTCGGCCGCCGTAGCTGCCTCTCCTGCGGCCACCCTGGCCGCCACCATCGCAGCCACTACCACTGCCCGGCTTTTCTTCTGCGAGGGCCCCCCAGATCCACCGGCCCTCAATGGACCTCCCGCTCATCGCCTGCAGCACCCCGCCGGCCCGCACCCCAGCAATCGGCCCACACCTGCAAACTTGTTCTTCCAGGGTCTGCTCATCTGTGGAGGCTGACCTGCAAACTTGTTCTTCCAGGGTCTGCTCGTCTGTGGAGGCTGAGGCTGCAGAATTGCTTGGGGTCAGGAGTTCTGGGCTGCTGTCGCCTGTGTGTGGATTTAGGCTGCAACTCCAGCTCGGTCGGCGCTGCTCTTTGGGAACCCGGGGAGCAGCAGTCTGTGGAGGAATGAAGTCTTCCCAGCTCCCACGGACCTTTCCCATCCATCTTCTGCTGAGGAGCGTCGGCCCATCGCCTGCAATGACCCATAAGGGCAAACCGTGCGACTCGCCCCCGTGAGATACCTGCACATCCGCTCTGCCGAGAACAGGTATCAGTTCCTTGGTGTAGATATGCAGTTTTGCCATGACCGGGACCAGCTTGGATCGTGCAGCCGGGTTACCCCACAGTTTCTCAAAAGTTCTCTGACTCATCAATGACGGATCTGATCCCGTATCCACTGCCATACTCGCTGGGACTCCATCAATTTTTACTTCCATTATCACTGGGGGTGAATCGTTGGTACACGTATACAGTCCCAACACCTCATCTTCTTTTGCCTGCTCCTCGCTGAACAGTAGATCATCCCCCATCTCCTCAGCCACATGGTGAGTCCGATTTCTTTTGCACATACGCTGAAGGTGGCCTTTCGTGTGGCAGGTATTGCACGTATACTCCGCAAACCTGCACCGGTGAGCCCCATGGCTTCCTCCGCAGCGCCAGCATGGTGCTGCTTGATTGGCCCCCTTCAGTGCACTCTGAGTTCTAGGACCCCGCGGTCCGTGCTCTCTGCCCCGGGCAGAGCCACGTTCTGCAGTTTTGTCCGTGGTGGGCGCTATCCTGTGGACAGGGCCTGCCGGGTTCGTGACTGTGTCGATCATTTGCTTGGTGCTGCAAGTCGAGGTCATATATGCCCGGCTGATGGTGATGGCTTTTGTCAAGGTGACTGTGGGTTCCATGGCTAGCAGCTTGTGAAGGAGGCCCTCATGGCCAATCCCCATAATAAAAACGTCACGCAACGCCTCATCAAGGTGTGCGCCAAAATCACATGGCGCCGCGAGTCACCTGAGGTCCGCGGTATATTTGGTGACATCCTGGCCCTCGGGTCTGCAGTGATGGTAAAATTTGTATCTGGCCGTGAGGATGCTCTCCTTTGGTTTCAACTGGTCACGAATGAGTGCGACCAGCTCCTCATATGACTTGTCCCTGGCGCTCCCGGGTGCCAACAAATCCCTGACAAGACAATAAACCTTATTGCCACAACTGGAAAGCAATATCGCCTTACGCTTCTCTCTCAGTGCGTCCGTGTGCCCTGTCAGGTTGTTTGTTGTGAAGTAGTACTCAAGCCTTTCCGTAAAGGCCTCCCAATCATTGCCCACCGTAAAATCCTTTAGCGAGCCCAGAGTAGCCATGGTTGCGTGGAGTTTGTCCGCTTCTTCGTTGCCAATGTGGTGTGTGTAGCACACAAATCACTGACTCCACACGGTCTGGTGTTGATATAACTGCTGTGACCTTAGTCCTTTATTGTGTAACTCCAGAGTGCCTCTCAGGTGTGGTGGGCAGCCTTTTATACTCTTGCAGGTACTTTCAGGTCTCCCACCACAGCACCCTCTGTGGCGCACCATTGTACTATTACATTTAATGTACCTGGACAATACATAACATCTCACTCCCCCGTCAGTTCCAAAAGCCATTGCCAGTAACCTCAGCCTTGTTCATCCTGGTTGATTTGTGAGTGTGAGTCCATGACCATCCACTTCCCTCTTCCCCCCCATGTGGAGGTCCCGGTGCAAGCATGTGGTATTTGCAGTCCTTACATGGGTGATAAGGTACACGAGCATAACCTCCAACAGAAAGCAGGTATACATAGACGGTACATTGGTAGGGTACATATAATACGCGGTACAGATGGTATGTCAAAAGGTTGCAGGTCCACGAAACAGTTATTTAATCCCAGCTCCTCTGGGTGAGGTATGGTGGCGGTACACAGCCCCTTTAAGCAGGAGGGCAACGGCAGCGAAGAGTGACATCAGCAAGGTCCAGGTTAGTGATTGGAGTGTGGGCAGATGCAGCAGGAGCGGCGAGGTCGGGGCGAAGGAGCTGTGAGAGACTGTGGAGGGATGTGATCGGTGCCAAGGGAAGGCGTGAGTTCGGGGCCAGGGGACCAGGGGCAGCATGGGCCAGCCCACACTGTGATATGTGTGCGCAGTAGTTCCGTGCAGCAGAGCAGGTCTCTAGTTGTCTTGGGTAACCCTTGCCAATGGGCCAAGACCTAGCTCTGTCAAGCCCGTGTGGTGGCTGGTGTGCAACGGCAACCACACATTAAAAAAATCCACCCACAGGCATCTCCCACCTTTGAGGATGTAGTTCGGGTTCTTCATTCGAAACACCTGTGAACTCATCCTTTTTTTTGCCGTGGAAGCAAGTCCTCCTCGTTTTGACTGATGATGATCCTGTGGAGGATTAAACTGGGACATGACTACCTTAGGAGATTGTATTGGTCATTTACAGTGACTAAAGTACTATGGGAGATTGAATTAAGATATGTACTAGTGTGAGGAATTGAAAAGATGTCATGTGAGCGGTGACCTAATAGAAGCACTGATCACACTCGACCAGCTCCGTTGGTCGGGCCACATTGTCCGCTTGCCCGACACAAGACTCCAAAAGCAAGCGCTCTACACGGCAGGCGATCTCCAGGTGGGCAGAGGAACTATTTCAAGGACACCCTCAAAGCCTCCTTGATAAAATGCAACATCCCCACCGACGCCTGGGAATCCCCTGGCCAAAGACCGCCCTAAGCGGAGGAAGAGCATCCAGGGGGGTGCTGAGTACCTCGAGTACGTCGCTGAGAGCATGCAGAAAACAATCGCAGGCAGCGGAAGGAGCGTGCTTCAAACCAGACTCCCCACCCACCCATTCCTTCAACCACTGTCTGTCTCACCTGTGACAGGGACTGTAATTCCTGTGTTGGACTGTACAGTCACCTGGGGTGGAAGCAAGTCATCCTCGATTTTGAGGGATTGCTATGATGTAGATGAATAGAGGTCTTTAAAATTATGAAAGGTTTTGATAGAGTAGACACAGAAAGAGTGTTCCAGTTATGGGGAAGAGCATAAATAGAGGCCATCAATATAAGATAGTCACCAAGAAATCAAATAGGGAATTCAGAAGAAACTTCTTTATCATAGAATTATAGAATCATAGAAATTTACAGCACAGAAGGAGGCCATTTCAGCCCATCATGTCCATACCGGCCAACAAGAGGCTATCCATCCTAATCCTACTTTCCAGCTCTTGGGGCTCAATTTTCCCCAGTGATTTGCACCGTTTTTTTGGCGCGCACCTTTTTTGGCGTAAGGAAAAAAATGTAAATTTCCCCGAGGAATGTGCGCCAGCGTAACTCAGTTAGTTGCGATGTTTTTAGGTTAGTTTTTTTTCGCGTAACCTGATGTCTGCGCAAGTGTTTGTCAATTATGGAAATTTGCCCCCAAAAATTTTTTACGAGGTTGCCGTATGTGACCACTCCTGAAAAACCTTCTGGTGAGTTAAGAAAAACCAGCACATATTGAAAAATCGGCGCAGAAAGGCGCCATTGTTTTTCAGCAAAGCTTTGGAGGGAGTCAAGAACACTTAAATATGCAGAATAAAGATTTCATTTTTATACCTTATAACGCAGTAAATGGAAGTTTGATGGAATTCTGTAAATTTTCATTTTTTTTCACCTGACATGCCACCACCGAACATCTGCAAACAGGGCTCGAGGGTCAGAGCGTGGGCTGGCAGAACCGGTCCCGCGCCTGGACACAGGGGCTCAGGTCTCGGCTGCAAAAGAAGCCCGGGGGGGATGGGGGGGGGTTGCATGGAAGGTGGTGGGAAGGCATCACAAGACTGCACTATGCATCAAATGTAGCCCGGAGGGTTGAGGGTGGTGGTGGTTGCGGTGTTCCCGATCGCTGCGTCTGCTCAGACCTGGGTGTGGTCCATACAGACCTTTGGGGAGAGAGAACAAAGAACCTTGTCCTGCCTGCCTGCTGTTTTGAGCTTCTTGCAAAGGTAAAATTTAAGCATAGGGGCAATACTGACAATGTCATGCCTTGTGCAAGCCTTTTGCATGATGGTGCTGCGGAGGAGACAGTTGATTCAACGTCATCGCATGAGGAACCTCAGAGCGCGTAGGGTGATGGGCAGGAGGCCTTACCCACATTGGGTATATCGAGACAAGCGTACGTCCCTGCACCTGAGTGAGGCAGACTGTGTCAGAAGGCTGCGTTTTCCGCAAATAAGTTGTAACTGAGATCTGTGAGTTGGTAAAAGCAGACCTGCAACCTAGAAGCATCAGGAGGCCTGCTTTGTCAGTTGAAGTGAAGGTTACAGCTGCACTTTCATTCTTTGCATCTGGATCGTTCCAGGCCATGACTGGGGATGTGTGCGCCATTTTTCAACATGCAAAACATATCTGCATTCGGCAGGTAACTGCTGCACTATATGCCCGGAGGAATGATTACATAATGATTACCGCCCAGGCAATGTGTGACAGGGCTATAGGCTTCTCCAGGAATGCTGGCTTCCCAAAGGTACAGGGCTGCATTGATTGTACCCACATTGCCTTGCAAGCATCTTTGGAGGATTCCGAGATGTATAGGAACAGAAAATTCTTCCACTCCATTAATGCGCAGCTCATGTGTGACGACATGCATCGCATCATGTCAGTTGATGCAAGACACCCTGGGAGCACCCATGATGCGTTCATCCTACGCAAGAGCATTATATCTGCCATGTTTCAGCAGCAGACAGAAAGGCAGAGCTGGCTGCTGGGAGACAAAGGGTACGGCCTCACCAACTGGCTCATGATGCCCCTACGCGTAACCTGGAAAGAAGCTGACTGGAAATACAACAAATGGCACATTGCGACGTGCAGCGTAATAGAGAGGACCATTGGCATCTTGAAACAGCATTTCCGATACCTGGACCACTCTGGAGGTTACTTGCTATACTCCCCTGAGATTGGCGGTAAGTTCACTGTTGTGTGCTGCATGCTGCATAACTTAGCCATCATGAGGCAGCAGCAGATGATAGTAGAAGACCCATCTGAGGTGAGAGTGGCTGATGATAATGATGTGGAAGATGCAGATGACGAGGAGGAGGACGAGGATGAGGACGAGGAAGCCATTTAATTACCTGAACCCAGAGCACGACGGCGGAGGAGGGCGGGCCATCGTACCCTTTTATCGATTGCTCGAGCTTTGCACCAGCAGCTCATCAGTGAACGCTTTGCTGCCTGACGGCTCAGGCAACTATTCCACATGGACCATGTTTACAGTTTGGACCTGTTCCATAATGTTGTGTTGTGCTAATGGAACAAATGATGGAAATTATTCTTGTTTACTTCAAAAGTTTTGTTAATAATCGGACAAATAATGTAAATGATTCCGTTTTAATTTAAAATATATTTTATTCTAAAGTTTATCAAATATTTATTTGTACTTAACTTTACTAAACATATTCTTGTATCAAACTTTAAAGTTTTCAGTTAAGATCACTTACAAACTCTAAGATCACTTAAAAACTTTAAGATCACTTACTAACTTTTAAACTTGTAAGTTTGCATAACTTACAAAAAACTTTTAATTTGAGAACAGTTACAACAGTAACAACAATAATAATAACAACAACAGCAGCAACAACAGCAAAGAAAGATTGCACCCATCTGTCTTCCACCGCAGGCGCAGCATTTCCCGGGTTGCTTTCAAGCTTATTCTTTCGAAATCCCTGGTAATGCACACTTCTTGATGCGGGGGACAGGCGATAATGTGGAAAGCCCAGCTTGGGCCTCTTCAGAGGCTGGTCTGGGGATTGAAGTGGAAGTGGCAATTGATTCTGTCAATGGGCACGGGGTCTGGGCGTTTTCCCTTATTGCAGCAGCTAACTCCAAAATTACCTGCCTCATGTGTCCTGACAGTGTCTCAAATACCTCCAAAATTCCTTCCCTCATGTTCGCCGCCAGTGTCTCAGTACCTGTGACATGCTTTCCCTCATGTTAACCAGAAGTGTGTCAACTACCTGCGACATTCCCTCCCTCATGCTCACTGAAAGCGCATCAGCTACCTGCGACATTCCCTTCCTCGTGTTCATGGACAGCATTCCCATTTCTCGTGAGGGTGTTGTTACTTCTCCTGACAGTCCCAATACCATATCACCCACCCCACTGATGGTGTCCAGGAGTGATCGCTGAAGGTCAGTGCTCTCCGCACTCATTGCCATAATATGAACCACATCTGTTAGATCCTGCACCTCAGGAGAGCGCTGTCGAACTCTCCTTCCCCTCCTCACCCGGGGTGTGGCTCACTGCATCCAACTGGACTCCCCAGCCTTGGATGGTGCGAACCATGGAAAGTCCCAACAACACTCAAACCACTACTCAGGAAGGGGCTATCACCTCAATGGGCAGCACCTACACCTTCTCCAAAATGAGTACAACAGTGGGGACTTCATCTATCCCCTCCCCCTCCCCCTCACCCCAATCTCTTGGTCTGGAAAGTGGGATTGGAAGATGTTCTCCTCTTCAGGCTTGTCCTCGTCTGAATCTTCTTTTGCATTGTCAGCGTTGGCCTCAAGTTCTGCAAAATATAAAGTAGAGAAGGGGGCAGGGTGGCATGAGAAGGCACACACAGCGCAGGCAGCAGGCTGCTTTGAAGGACCACGATGAATGATAGCACACTGCATCAACCCAAGCGAAGCTGAGGGAGACATCCCCATGAACCGAAGCATGGCTAGCCCGCGCAGTACTTAACATTTAGGAAAGCCAGACTGTGGAATTTACAGGAATCACCCTTCCCTCGAGTGTGGGCCCAGCTTGTGCCGTGGTGGTTGCTTTTCTCCAGGCAGGACCCACCAAAGCAGCGACCCTGTCTTCCAAGGTTGTCAGTGGGTGCAGATTTGCCGAGCCTCCTCCTGTTCGAGTTCTTTCCCTTTTGTTGTGTGCCACTTTTTATAACTTTTTAGAGAGGATGTCTTTCTGCTGGGTGGGAGATACAGATGGTCACATTTACAATTGCATTTCTTTGGGTGGATCTTTTATGTGACCTCTGCTGGTGTCCAGCTCGTGCCATCTGGCCTCAATCACGGTAACTAGTGCCTCCACTTCATCCTGTAAGAAATTCTTGGCCCTTGAGCCGCATTACATCTTGTATTGCAGCTCCGATTTTTCCAATGAGAATTAAAGTTCTCACACACAACTGGCTCTTTAAAAATGACTGATTACAGACCGGGAGCTGTACTGCGCATGCGTGCCCATAAGAATCACGTCAAAAACATCCTTTTTTTTCACGCAAACACAGAAGGGGCAGCATCATTTTTTCAGCGCAGACAGTAGGCTCCGCCCCCCCGAGGCTGCGTGCCGTCAATTTTGAAAAATAGAATGAGGAAACTTGGCACATTTATTTTTGGAGTAGTTCTGGCCTAGAAAAACAGGCGTAACTCTGGCAATGCGCCAAAAAACGGCTTTGGGCAAAATTGAGTCCTTGGTCTGTAGCCCTGCAGGTTACAGCACTTCAAGTGCACATCCAAGTACTTTTAAAATGTGGTGAGGGTTTCTGCCTCGACCACCATTTCAAGCAGTGACTTCCAGACCTCCACAACCCTCTGGGTGAAGAAATTTCCCCTCCAATCCTCTCTAAACCTTCTACCAATTACTTTAAATTTATGTCCCCTGGTTATTGACCCCTCTGCTACAGGAAATAGGCCCTTTCTATGCACCATATCTTGGCACTTTACCCACAGAGCGGTGAGAATGTGAAACTCACTATCACAATGTGTGGTTGAAGCAAATAGCATAGGTGCATTTAAGGGGAGGCTTGATAAACATATGAATGAGAAGGGAATAGAGGGTTATGCTGATAGATTTAGATGGGGAAAGATGGGAGGAGGTTCAAGTGAACTATAACCACCAGCATGGACTGGTGTGGCCGAATGGCCTGTTCCTGTGCTATACAGGCTGTGTAATCCTATGTAATAGTGACTGTACATGTGGGAAATTAAATTGGGACTGGTAGGCATGATTACATAATGTGGGCAAGTGAATTGGAACACATCGCAGGTATTGTATATGGTGAGGGATTGAATGCGGGTTAGTCAAAGTGACTGCATACTATGTGATTATAAACTTGGGGCTTGAACTGAATCATGTGGCGGTGACTTTATACTGTGGGGTATTGATTCGAGTCTTATAGTCATGACTGTATACTGTAAGGGATTGAATTAAATCATGTAACAGTGACTGTATCCTGTGGGGTATTGAATTGGATCATATAGCAGTGATTATAAACTTTCTATTCAATCCCACAGATGTATATTGTGCATTTATCCCTCCAGCATCCACCTTGTCCCCACATTCTAGAATTCTCTTCCAAACCTCTTGCCTCGCTACTTCTCCCTGCACCTTCAAAAGGCACCTTAAAACCTAGCTTTTTGATAGAATTAAGGGCCCCCTCTCATAGGTCCTCACCTGGTGTGACTCCCATCTCCCATCGCAAAAACACATGGGGACATTCACTACATTAGAAGCTCTGTTTCAGAGCAAGCTTGCTGTTAGAAATTGGGTCATGAAGCCCTGACTATAAACTCTTGGTGATTGAATTTTTAGATACAGCAGTGATTATAAACTCTTGGGGGATTGAATTGTGATATGTTTTGGTGACTACACACTATGGGGGATTAGGTTGCAACATGTAACAGTGATTATAATCTTTTAATCCACCCACCCCCAACCCCAGATTGCATATATAACTATTGCTGCATGTCCTAATTCATCCTCTAGAGCATAAAGTCACTGCTACTTACCCAATTCAATTTCCTACTGTATATAGTAGTTCTACATGCCTCAGTTCAGTGCCCCACAGTATATAGTCACTGCTATATGTCAAATTCAATGCCCCACAGTATATAGTCTCTGCTATATGTCCAATTCAATGCCCCATAGTATATAGTCATTGCTACATGTCCAATTCAATGCCCCACAGAACATACCCACTGCTACATGATCCAGTTTAATCCACCAGGATTAATAGTCAGGATGACATGTCGCGGAGGAGGCGACAGTCCGGGGTCGGAGGCCTATAAAAAGGCCGCGAGTTCAGGAGTTCGGGCAGCGTCGGCGAGGGGCTTGTGCAGCTACAGGGAGAAGGCAAAAAAGAAGTAGAGAGAAATAGAAAGGTGATGTCACAGCCAAGGGGTAAGTGATTGGCTGGTGATTGGTAAGTAGCTTTTCTTTTTTCTTTTTTCTCTATCAGTGAGTAACTTTTAGCATTGTTACCAACTTAAGTGTATCTAAGGGTTAAGTCATGGCAGGAGAGCTCGGACACGTGTTATGCTCCTCCTGTACTATGCTCCTCCGGTGTCCCTGACGACTACGTGTGCGGGAAGTGTATCCGCCTCCAGCTCCTGACGGACCGCGTTGCGGAATTGGAGCTGAAGATGGATTCATTCTGGAGCATCCACGATGCTGAGAATAACGTGAATAACACGTTTAGTGAGTTGGTCTTACCGCAGGTAAAGGGTCCACAGCCAGATAGGGAATGGAAGACCAACAGGAAGAGCAGTGCAAGGAAGGTAGTGCAGGGATCCCCTGCGGTCATCCCTCTGCAAAACAGATACACCATTTTGAGTACTGTTGAGGGGGATGACTCATCAGGGGAGGAGCAGCAGCAGCCAAGTTCATGGCACCATGGCTGGCTCTGCTGCACAGGAGGGCAGGAAAAAGAATGGGAGAGCGATAGTGATAGGGGATTCAATTGTAAGGGGAATAGACAGGCGTTTCTGCGGCCGCAACCGAGACTCCAGGATGGTATGTTGCCTTACTGGTGCAAGGGTCAAGGATGTCTCGACGCGGGTGCAGGACATTCTGAAAAGGGAGGGTGAACAGCCAGTTGTCGTGGTGCACATTGGTACCAACGATATAGGTAAAAAACAGGATGAGGTCCTACGAGACAAATTTAAGGAGCAAGGAGCTAAATTAAAAAGTAGGACCTTAAAAGTAGTAATCTCAGGATTGCTACCAGTGCCACGTGCTAGTCAGAGTAGGAATCACAGGATAGCTCAGATGAATACGTGGCTTGAGCAGTGGTGCAGCAGGGAGGGATTCAAATTCCTGGGGCATTGGAACTGGTTCTGGGGGAGGTGGGACCAGTACAAACCAGACGATCTGCACCTGGACAGGACTGGAACCAATGTCCCAGGAGGAGTGTTTGCTAGTGCTGTTGGGGAGGAGTTAAACGAATATGGCAGGGGGGTGGGAAGCAATGCAGGGAGACAAAGGGAAACAAAATGAAGACAGAAGCAAAAGACAGAAAGGAAATTAGTAAAATTGGAGGACAGAGAAACCCAAGACAAAAAACAAAAAGGGCCACTTTGCAGCAACATTCTAAAGGGTCTAAGTGTGTTAAAAAGGCAAGACTGAAGGCTCTGTGCCTCAATGCGAGGAGTATTCGGAATAAGGTGGACGAATTAACTGTGCAGATAGCAGTTAATGGATACGATGTGGTTGGCATCACGGAGACATGGCTCCAGGGTGACCAAGGCTGGGAACTCAACATCCAAGGGTTTCAATATTTAGGGAGGATAGACAGAAAGGAAAAGTAGCCGGGGTGGCGTTGCTGGTTAAAGAGGAAATTAATGCAATTGTAAGGATAGACATTAACTTGGATGATGTGGAATCGGTATGGGTGGAGCTACAGAATACCAAGGGGAGTTGTGTACAGACCTCCAAACAGTAGTAGTGATGTTGGGGAGGGCATCAAACAGGAAATTAGGGGTGCATGCAATAAAAGTGCAGCAGTTATCATGGGTGACTTTAATATGCATATAGATTGGGCTAACCAAACTGGAAGCAATACAGTGGAGGAGGATTTCCTGGAGTGCATAAGGGATGATTTTCTAGACCAATATGTCGAGGAACCAACTAGGGGGGAGGCCATCTTAGACTGGGTGTTGTGTAATGAGAGAGGATTAATTAGCAATCTCATTGTGCGAGGCCCCTTGGGGAAGAGTGACCATAATATGGTGGAATTCTACATTAGGATGGTTAATTCAGAGACCATGGTTCAGAACTTAAAGAAGGGTAACTTTGAAGGTATGAGGCGTGAATTGGCTAGGATGGATTGGCGAATGATACTTAAGGGGTTGACAGTGGATGGGCAATGGCAAACATTTAGAGACCGCATGGATGAACTACAACAATTGTACATCTCTGTCTGGCGTAAGAATAAAAAAGGGAAGATGGCTCAACCGTAGCTATCAAGGGAAATCAGGGATAGTATTAAAGCCAAGGAAGTGGCATACAAATTGGCCACAAATAGCAGCGAACCAGGGGACTGGGAGAAATTTAGAACTCAGCAAAGGAGGACAAAGGGTTTGATTAGGGCAGGGAAAATAGAGTACGAGAGGAAGCTTGCAGGGAACATTAAAATGGACTGCAAAAGCTTCTATAGATATGTAAAGAGAAAAAGGTTAGTAAAGACAAACGTAGGTCCCCTGCAGTCAGAATCAGGGGAAGTCATAACTGGGAACAAAGAAATGGCAGACAAATTGAACAAGTACTTTGGTTCGGTATTCACTAAGGAGGACACAAACAACCTTCTGGATATAAAAGGGGTCAGAGGGTCGAGTAAGAAGGAGGAACTGAGGGAAATCTTTATTAGTCGGGAAATTGTGTTGGAGAAATTGATGGGATTGAAGGCCGATAAATCCCCAGGGCCTGATGGTCTGCATCCCAGAGTACTTAAGGAGCTGGCTTTGGAAATAGCGGATGCATTGACAGTCATTTTCCAACATTCCATAGACTCTGGATCAGTTCCTATGGAGTGGAGGGTAGCCAATGTAACCCCACTTTTTAAAAAAGGAGGGAGAGAGAAAACTGGGAATTATAGACCGGTCAGCCTGACATCGGTAGTGGGTAAAATGATGGAATCAATTATTAAGGATGTCATAGCAGCGCATTTGGAAAGAGGTGACATGATAGATCCAAGTCAGCATGGATTTGTGAAAGGGAAATCATGCTTGACAAATCTTCTGGAATTTTTTGAGGATGTTTCCAGTAGAGTGGACAAGGGAGAACCAGTTGATGTGGTGTATTTGGACTTCCAGAAGGCTTTCGACAAGGTCCCACACAAGAGATTAATGTGCAAAGTTAAAGCACATGGGAGTGGGGGTAGTGTGCTGATGTGGATTGAGAACTGGTTGGCAGACAGGAAGAAAAGAGTAGGAGTAAATGGTTACTTTTCAGAATGGCAGGTAGTTACTAGTGGGGTACCGCAAGGTTCTGTGCTGGGGCCCCAGCTGTTTACATTGTACATTAATGATTTATACGAGGGGATTAAATGTAGTATCTCCAAATTTGCGGATGACACTAAGTTGGGTGGCAGTGTGAGCTGCGAGGAGGATGCTATGAGGCTGCAGAGTGACTTGGATAGGTTAGGTGAGTGGGCAAATGCATGGCAGATGAAGTATAATGTGGATAAATGTGAGGTTATCCACTTTGGTGGTAAAAACAGAGAGACAGACTATTATCTGAATGGTGACAGATTAGAAAAAGGGGAGGTGCAACGAGACCTGGGTGTCATGGTACATCAGTCATTGAAGGTTGGCATGCAGGTACAGCAGGCGGTTAAGAAAGCAAATGGCATGTTGGCCTTCATAACGAGGGGATTTGAGTACAGGGGCAGGGAGGTGTTACTACAGTTGTACAGGGCCTTGGTGAGGCCACACCTGGAGTATTGTGTACAGTTTTGGTCTCCTAACTTGAGGAAGGACATTCTTGCTATTGAGGGAGTGCAGCGAAGGTTCACCAGAATGATTCCCGGAATGGCGGGACTGACATATCAAGAAAGACTGGATCAACTTGGTTTGTATTCACTGGAGTTCAGAAGAATGAGAGGGGACCTCATAGAAACGTTTAAAATTCTGACGGCGTTAGACAGGTTAGATGCAGGAAGAATCTTCCCAATGTTGGGGAAGTCCAGAACCAGGGGTCACAGTCTAAGGATTAGGACTAAGCCATTTAGGATCGAGATGAGGAGAAACTTCTTCACCCAGAGAGTGGTGAACCTGTGGAATTCTCTACCACAGAAAGTTGTTGAGGCCAATTCACTAAATATATTCAAAAAGGAGTTAGATATAGTCCTTACTACTAGGGGGATCAAAGAGTATGGCGAGAAAGCAGGAATGGGGTACTGAAGTTGCATGTTCAGCCATGAACTCATTGAATGGCGGTGCAGGCTCGAAGGGCCGAATGGCCTACTACTGAACCTATTTTCTATGTTTCTATGTTTCTATGTCCCAATTCAGACCCTTAAAACACAGATTTCAAGTTCCTTGATTTCATACACAAATCCTGCTATGACCTAACTTCACCCTGCCTCTGCAACCTCCTCCAGCTCTGCATGTCCGCTCACACCCTCCATTCTCCTTGTCTCAGTTCTACTGTCCATTTTGTCTTCCCTCCATAGAATTATAGGCCTTGAAATCGTTTTGCGCCTGAATTCAGGCATGAAAGTGATGTGCAAGAGAATGACGCAAAATTGATCTTTTCTTCAGGACACCAACTGTGTACAGGGTGCACTAGTTGCACCCCAAGATGCAGTGCAGCAATCGCAAATAGGAGGTAAGGCGACCAGCAGAGATTTCTTCACCGGGCCTATGGTAGGTCCGGTTGGGGGGTAGGAGATTGGGAGGGAGGGCTAACAGTGATCGGCAGTGACTCGCAGTTTCAATATGGAACCGGGACGAGCACTCCTGCAGTGACTACAAACTTTAGAGGATTGAACTGAGGCATCCAGCCTGTGATATCAAGTATTGAATTGGGGCATTGAGGCTTGCTATATTTTGTTCTATTGCAACAGAAGCAAAATACTACGGATGCTGGAAACCTGAAATAAAATGCTGGAAATACTCAGCAGGTCAGGCAGTATCTGCGGAGAGAGAAACAGAGTTAACATTTTAGGTCGATGGCTTGGCCGACCTATAGTCTATGGGTATTAAATAGAGACATGAAGCCCTGTTTATTAACTATGGAAGGCCGAGTCCCGGTGTGCCTTTCTAAATTAATCTCTATATTAAATTTAACTTGTCATCTTGACTATAAAAGCTCTGTGGAACCAAACCAAGAGAGGCTACTAACTATAGTGTCTGTGGGATTGAAATGGGGCAGAAAATCCCGATTCTAATATCCAGGGGATAGAATTCATTTCACGTGCCTTAGGAGGTTGCGCTTCCGAAAGGAGGTCATCAGTGAGATATGCCAGCTAATTAAGGGAGATCTGCAGCCTACCAGCACTATCAGTACCCCACTGCCCATTGAGGCCAAGGTTACTGCGACACTTTCCTTCTATGCATTGGGCTCCTTTCAGGCCTCAGCTGGCGACATTTGTGGTATCTCTCAGCACGCCACACATTGCTGCATTCAACAGGTGACTGAGGTGTTTCAGAACTGAAAGAGGTTCCTTACCCTGAATGTGCAACTCGTTGTCGACCACAAGCAAATAATCATGGCAGTAAATGCAAAACTTTCAGGGAGCATCCATGATGCGCACATCTTGAATGAGAGCACTGTCTCTGTCCTGTTTAAGAGTCAGCCACAAGGTCACGTTTGGATGCTGGGGGATAAAGCATATGGCCTTGCCAGTTGGCTCATGACACCTCTGCGTAAGCCCCAGATGGAAGCCGAGAAACGCTACAATGAAAGCCATATAGCCACATGCAATATCGTCGAAAAGACAATTGAAGTGCTTAAGCAGCACTTCAGGTGCCTGGACTACTCAGGAGGTGACTTACAATACCACCCTGAGCAGGTTACTGAGTTCATTGTGGTGTGCTGCATGTTGCATAACTTAGTTATCAGGAGGGGACAAGAATTGCCAGATGGGACTGCTGGTCCACCTCAGGAGAGAGGGAAGGAGGAAGAGGAGGATGAGGAGATGGATGAAGACCTCGGGGTGGACAATCAAGCTGGCTTTGAATCCATGCTCCCATTCCACCCTAGATTGCAGGAAAAGCCCTGTGGTAGTTATGCAGCTGCAAGACTGTTGTGTCAGCAGCTCATAAATGAATGCTTTGCGTGAAGTTACGTTGATGACAGTTACAGTTGCGTTACGTTACATTTTATCTTGCCTGGCCTGGCTTCGCCATTGTTTGCAAACCTTGTATTGATGTTTAACCTTACTGTTATTGGAAGACACTGCACAACAATGTTAAGTTAAATAAAAATATTTCATGATTACAACATTTTTAAACATTTATTTTAACAAATATATAAACACCCATCTACCTCCCCACCCCCATCCCAACAGTGATTTAAAAAAAATAACAGCAACAACAGTAATATATAACAGTATAACAACAACAACAAACTTACAAAACAATTATAAATATAACAGCCATCCACTCATCCCCCCCCCCCGCCCCCCCCCACCCACCGACCCAACAGTCAACAAATTTATTAATAACAATAATACAAAATACAAAAAAATACAGTCCGGCCCCTCGCCTACTTGTGGTCATGCGTTGCCTTGCCTCTACCCCCCCAGTCTGAATCCCCCCTCTCCCACTTACACCCACACCAAGCCGCCTTGTAGCAGGACATCTCGAGCACTGCTGCTGTGTGGGGGCTGACGGTGGCAGAGTCACAGTTGAGGCTGGAGAAACTGGAGAGGATGTTTCTAAAGAAACTGCTTCCTCCTGACTCGCATCCGTCGACAATGGTGGTATGGCACCTTGGGGTGCAGTGCCATATCTCGAGACCACTGCCTGCTGTCTGGTATCCATGGAATCGGCTATTCTCTGCATTGCCGCAACCATCCGCGGAATCTCCTCCAAGATGAATGCAGTCAGAGCAACAGCATGACCAGTTAACCCACCCATTGCCTGGAGGAGCTCTCGACCAATGTCGACGCTCGTCCAAGACAGTTATATTATGTCTAGGTTGACATCTGCCGATCTGGGAGCAATCTGACCATGCCGAACCAACCTCCGCGGGGTTGGCGCAGGCATTGAACCACTCGGAGTTCCCTGCTGCAAGGAGCTTGGCCCCGCTGCTTCTTCGGTGGAGGACGTGGCCACAGGAACATTAAAAGAGCCTGCTACAGGATCATCTTCCATCTCCTCACTGTCCTCGGTGGACAAAAGCACTTGCACAAGCAATGGAGAGGCTCTTCTCTCATTGCCTCCAGACACAGCCTGGGGAGGCTGGGGAACCTGGGGAGGCTGGGGAGGCTGGAGAGCCTGGGGAGGATGGGGAGGCTGGAGAGGCTGGGGAGGCTGGAGAGCCTGGGGAGGCTGGGGAGGCTGGAGAGCCTGGGGAGGCTGGAGAGGCTGGGGAGGCTGGAGAGGCTGGGGAGGCTGGAGAGCCTGGGGAGGCTGGGGAGGCTGGAGGGCCTGGGGAGGCTGGGGAGGCTGGGAAGGCTGGAGAGGCTGGGGAGGCTGGAGAGGCTGGGGAGGCTGGGGAGGCTGGAGAGGCTGGGGAGGCTGGAGAGCCTGGGGAGGCTGGGGAGGCTGGGGAGGCTGGGGAGGCTGGAGAGGCTGGGGAGGCTGGGGAGGCTGGAGAGCCTGGGGAGGCTGGAGAGGCTGGGGAGGCTGGGGAGCCTTGGGATCTAGAAAACATAAATGAGGTTAGTAGAAGAGAAGAGGATGCCAGGGTGACATGAGAATGCTTACACTATGCAGGCATATGTACGAGGAGCAACACTATTGCTATAAATATCACTGACAAACATCACATATAATTAACATCATGATAGTACAGAATCTGCATTGCATTACAATAATATTTCATGATCCCATCATTAATTACATAACATTACATAAATCATATTATACTGAAATGGCATTAAATTACTTTAAATCACCAATGGGTTATACATTACTTACGTGGCGCAAGAACAGGTTCAGCACCACCACGGGTGGCCGTACGATTGTGGACGCCACTAATGCCAATGCCCGCTCTTCGAGATCGGTGAGCTGGCACAGATCTGCTGGTCCTCCTCTGGTCTGCCTCTCATCAGCATGGTTTTTTTGACAGTTTCCTCTGCAAAGGTGACGAGAGCATGGCATAAGCTCATTACCTAGATACTATTAGAGATATTACAGATATTACCAGGTACTATTAGAGATATTACAGATATTACTAGGTACTACTATTAGAGATATTACAGATATTACCAGGTACTATTAGAGATATTACAGATATTACTAGGTACTATTAGAGATATTACCAGGTACTATTAGAGATATTACATATATTACCAGGTACTATTACTATTACAAAACACACAAAACACACAGATAATCCACAATTAGTCATCGCCCTTGCTATTCATCGGAAATGTTATATGCTAATATGCTCTGTACGCAATTGAATGCATGGCTATATCTACGGTCTGAGAATAAATTTAATATGATTGTGGTTAGGAACTAACGCATGATACCAAGATTACCAACTTAATTATAATCTGCAGATCTACATTTGAATTAATAAGTCATTGCATCATTACAATTATAATTATAAATTTAATACATTTAATACCTACTCTTCCGGAACCAACAAGGTCGTTCCAGCGCTTGCGGCACTAGTTCGGCTCATGAACATCATGTGCCGCCGAAGAGCTGACTTCGGCATCTCCACCCAAATTCTCTGATATACCCTGGGGGGTGGTTGCCCTGGGTCAATTGGGCCCAACGAGTTTCCACCTCGTGGACTCGGGCAGCATTTGCCTCTTCCAAAAAACGCTTGGCACGCCTTCTGCCATCCATCTCTGCCACCTCACCAAGATCACTCCCTTCAGCCACCTTCTCCACTTCTCCAACAACACACAACGTAGCCTCCTCAACATATTCCATTATTTATTTTTAATTATTCCTCTCAAAAAACAACAACAGGTCCTCAATCACCAACAGCTTTCAACACTCGACTCTCTCTCTCTCTCTATTTCAATTGTTCTGCGCGTGCAGATGATTCCTGACCTCCCAAATTGCGGGAAAAGTTAATCACCTTAAAAAAAACCACGCATGCGCAGAACAGCTGTTGCTATGGATGCCGACCTTGCATGACGGAATAAATCGCTAACACCCATTCCACATTGCTACGGCTAACGCCCAAATTAAAAAAGTGAAACTAACAGTTTTTAAAATGGGCAATATTCTGGCAATCCCGAAAAATAATAATACTACTAACACTGGAAATGTCGTCCATTTTTGGGCAATATAGATGTCAATGGAAAGTCTAGCCCAATGTAACTAGGTCTGTGTCTACACATTTGGATTTAGTTACTATTGCAAAAATTTCCCCAGGAGTTGCCCCGTTTTTTTTGGAGCAAGTAGCTATTTTTGGAGTAACTTAAAAATCGCAAATTTCCCCATTTAACTTGTTGCAGTGTAAGTCAATTAGTTAGGTTTTTTTTTAGTTTTGTTTTTTTTTCACCAAAAGGGGCCGTGACCAGCCACTTGAGCCTCTTTTGGCCATAGAAGCAAATTTGGCGAGCTAAAAGCTAACTTAGGTCAGTGTATGTGGCCACTTTTGTAGGCACAGAAAAACCTTACCTATATTTAAGAAATCAGTGTAGGTAGCCAGAGATGCGAGGGTGGAGGTGGGCGGGCGGGGGAAGGTGAGCTTGAGGATTCTAAAGCATTAAACACCTTCACAGCATTAACACAACATCAAAACAACTTCAGCACAACATCTTCACAACATCATCAAAAATAAATGAAAGGTAAATCAGCTACTGAAAATAAAGCAGTCCTGCCTTGCTGACTGCAGAACACACCGGCTAGTCCTTCAGCTAGGGCTGGGGGCGGCAGGCACGCATGACTGTTGGGGTGAGGGATGTTTTTTTTTACAGTTGTTCCTAAATGTTGTGTGTTGATAATGGAACATGATTCAGTTTTAATGCAAAAAATCTTTTATTGGAAAGTTTACAATGCACTTCCACAACAACACGAACAACAGCAAAGAAAGGCTGCACCCATCTCACCCACATCTCGAGGAAAGTGCACTTCCTCATAGGGGCAGTGATGGTGGTGGTGGTGGGGGGGTGGGTTGGGGGCCCGGCTTGGGTCTCAACAGAGGCTGGTGTGGGGATTACAGTGGGAGTGGCATTTGATTGTCAGGCCTGTGTGCCCTTATTGCAGCAGCTAGCTCCCTCATAGCAGCTACCATCGTTTGCACACCGTCTGAAATGCCCGCCATCAGTTCCCGTCTCAGTGCTGATATTTCTCCCGACAGTGTCACCACCTCATCATGCACCCCACTGATGGTCACCACGAGTGATCTTGTAAGGGCGTTGGTCTCCTCACCCAAAGACATAACCTGATTAACATCTGATGAAGGCTGCAACTCAGGAGAGACTGGTCGGCTTCTCCTTCCCCTCGCCGTGGGTCTGCTTAGTGGCACCCCTCCAGTGCGAGGCGCAGGCTGGGACGGTGGGGTACTGGGTGTTCCAACATGCATTTCACAACTGCCACTGGGACCCGCAACCTCAGAAGGTGTGAAACTATGGAATGCCACCATGGAGCTCATGGATGTTTCTGGCAGTGTGATGCCCTGTACTATGGGCTGATCCATATCACGATCAGCATTCTCCCATGAACACGTTTCCATGGACCCCCCCACCCACCTGCCTTGGTCTGGAGCGCATGCATCTAGATCTTCTGGTGGATCTTCAAGATGTTCAGGATTGTCTTCTTCTTCTGCAAAGTACAACAGAACAGTCAAATGGTTAGCAGCACAGGAGGGGGCTGGATGAGTGGCATGAGTAGTCTGACGTGTAGCAGGCCAGTCAGCAGGTTGATTTGAAGGGCGACAATGCATTTTAATGACTCACCCTCACTCTCGCGTGTGCATCCAGCTTGTGCAGAGCTGATTCTTTCCCACCCTCACTCAGCAAGGCAGCAACCCTCTGCTCCAGTGGTGATAGTTGGTGCAGATTTGGCGGCCCTCCTCCTGTTCTAAGTCTTTCCCTTTTGTTGTGGGCCAATTTCTTCTGCAATTTCACACATGGTGCGCTTCTGATGGGTGGGACATATACAGATGGTCACATTTACAATTGCAATTCCATTTAAAGATGAAGATATTATTTATACTCACTACTTGACCAATGTCCTGCCATTTCTTTTTGCATTGGCTTCCAGATCTTGGGGTAGTCACCCCTGCGAAGTATTCTTCTGCAAATAGGTTTCATCTTCTTCTCATTTCTTTGGGTGGAACTTTTGTGAGACCACTCTCACTGATATCCAGCTCCAGCCATTTGTCCTCAATGACAGTCATTAGTTTCTCCACTTCCACATGGAAGAAATTCTTTGTTCTTGTTGCAAACTCTTGTGTCATTGGTGTATTGGACTTACACTCAGGTAACCTTGAAAAATAACAGTTCTCACCTTTCTTCCACCTATGCAGCACTCCTTTCCACTCCCTCAGCCACCCAAAAATTACTACTCACAACTTACCTTTACATATGGTCCATTGCCAATAATACTGAGGACACTCTCCCTTTAATTGGCCGATTGCCAAGCTCCCTGCTCCATCGCTGAAACGCACATGCACACATGCTGAAACGGACATGCGTCCCCCTGCCGGCACTCAAGGAGATGCTGGGCCCAAGCCCAGCCCCCCCCTGCCGGCTGCGCTGAGCAAGCGTAGCTGAAGCTCTGCCCCCCACAGGCCCTGCAGCGCCACGCCATGGGAACAGAACAAAGGAGGAGCGGCCAAAGTAGGAGGTAAATTTTTGGCGCGTTTTTCGCCCCACAGAGTCAGCGTACTACGGCTAATTACGCCGCTTTAGACAGCTGGGGAAATTTAGGCCCAATGACTGGCTATTCTTCTATTTTTTAAATTCCATCTCAAGTTCTTCTTTCCCTCTGTTGAAAAATGCTGTCCCACAGAGAGAATCTTTTTAAGTGTAAATTTCTCCACATGATTTGTGTTTACAGAGCTCGAAAAAGTCATAAACTAATATGAAGTCAAAACGTCAAAACGTGCTTCAGTCATGGAGTCACTGGAGCTGTGGAAGAGTAGGTTCCATTTTGAGGGCAGTGGTTTGACTCAGGCTCATTAGCTTGAAGAAATGGAGCATGCTGCATATTCGCCAGCTCCCTCCCTATGATCAGCCAGTTGAGACTGTTAAGCTCTAGAACGACTATGTTGATATATATTTTCATTTTTAACTGACTGATAGCAATCATATTTAAATAGATAATTTTGCTTCCTGCTATTAATGTCATGATAATTAACTAAAACAATGAACTAAACTATGGAACCAGTGGGAACCTGTTCAACCTTCGTTACCTCCAGGCTACATCCAAGACTGTCCCATCCTCTGTCATCGAACTACAGTACGCGGACGACGCTTGCGTTTGCGCATGTTCAGAGGCTGAACTCCAAGTCATCGTCAACATCTTCACCGAGGCGTACGAAAACATGGTCCTTACACTAAACATCCGTAAGAAAAAAGTCCTCCACCAAACTGACCCTGCCACACAGCACTGCCCCCCAGTCGTCAAAATCCACGGCGCGGCTTTGGACAACGTGGACTACTTCCCATACCTTGGGAGCCTATTATCAGCAAGGGCAGACATCGACAACGAGGTCCAACACTGCCTCCAATGCACCAGCACAGCCTTCGGTCGCCTGTGGAAGAGAGTGTTTGAAGACCAGGCCCTCAAATCTAGCACCAAGCTTATGGACTACAGGGCTGTAGTGATACCCGCCCTCATGTATGGCTCAGAGACGTGGACCATATACAGTAGACACCTAAAATCGCTGGACCAACAATGTCTCCGCAAGATTCTGCAAATCCCCTGGGAGGATAGATGCACCAACATCAGTGTTCTCGATCAGGCCAACATCCCCAACATCGAATCACTGACCACACTCGACCAGCTTCGTTGGGCGGGCCACATTGTCCGCATGCCCGACACAAGACTCCCAAAGCAAGCGCTCTACTCGGAACTCCTACATGGCAAGCGATCCCCAGGTGGTCAGAGGAAACGTTTCATGCGCACCCTCAAAGCCTCCTTGATAAAGTGCAACATCCCCATCAACAGCTGGGAGTCCCTGGCCAAAGACCGCCCTAAGTGGAGGAAGAGCATCTGGGAGAGTGCTGAGCATCTCGAGTCTCGTCGCCGAGAGCATGCAGAAAACAAGCGCAGGCAGCGGAAGGAGCGTGTGGCAAACCAGGCTCCCCACCCACTCTTTCCTTCAACGACTGTCTGTCCTACCTGTGACAGAGACTCTAATTCCCATATTAGTCTATACAGTCACCTGAGAACTCACTTTGAGAGTGGAAGCAAGTCTTCCTTGATTTCGAGGGACTGCCTATGATGAATTACACTTGGTCAGCAATTTGACAGTGATTCTGCAGTACATGATGGGTAAAACAGCCAACAAAATCACAGCAACTCCATAGGCTTCATCCTAGTTCTAGGACCTCCCCTGTCTAGTTTTGGGCTTGGCACAAAGTGACAACTCGAGTATTGTTCTTTTACTGTTAAATATCAAAGGCAATTGAAGAGATAAGCCAAGAACATTGACATTAGCTAAGGGTGGAATTTGAATTTCACCCTCTGAAGATACATCCAATGCTCAATTGCTTGAGCAATTAGGTTAATTCATCCCTATCTAACTCTCTCACTGTGGTTCTTTCTCATGTTTGTTTTGAAAATTCAATTTAACACTTGCCTCCAATTGACTATATTTAGTGGTTTAAGCATTAAAATCAAACAAGTGAGGAACAATTTATGCTTGGACCAGGATGTTATATTTAAATATTATACTTTGATTTGAAATTTAATAGAAAAGAAAAAATGGGAAGTGGTTTGATCCATTGGACTTCTATGTACATTAGCTTTATACTTATCTGGAGTCTACTTTAATGGGATGTTCAGAGTGATCTGCTTTCTATGAAACATATTTGTATAAATATTTACATTCTAATTCCATATTCTTCCACCGTTTGCTGTTTACAAGGAACAATTTTGTCTTCACCTCTAAATGCTTTCTTGAATCTCTCCAGCTAAGATTGAAGTTACGAAGTCAGTCTGTTGTAAGAATATAAGAAAATATGAAATATGAAAAGGGGATGTGTCCCAGTGTTCCTTCATTAGACCACGTATAATTTATCCTATCATGGACTCTGTACCACTTATTTAATTTCTGGAAGGAGGTGAGTAACCACTTCTAAGAAGATAAGCTTTTGAAATTTCTCGCTGATTCCCAGTGATTTTGGAAAACTCCAGAGTATCAATCTAATAGTATTCCATATATTATTCAACCAGTTGCATTCTACAGATTTAATTCCCATTGACTGAATCACACAGAAGCTATTATTGTGTTCTATGGACAATTTGATGATTTATATCCACCCCTATAATTTTCAATTCAACATTGTGATGAAACCTGACAAACACCTAAGTACTTTACTAAGACACTGTGTAGCTCACTAATTCTCAAACTTTGGAACATATCCCACAGTGGGAATGAGGTCTGGCGGGGCACGGCAAATAACAACTACCTACTACAGAAAAACGGGGTACAGTCAGGGACTCAGCTTGTTGCCTGGATGACAAATTTGCAAAACAGTGAACATTACAAGATTATTGTAAAATGCAGATCAAATGACAGGCACGAATGTATAAAATGATGTAAGTAGCCCATCAATCTGCAATTTTCTTAAAGCAAATTTAAAATTTAATCCAGTATTATCATATTATTAGTTCATATTGATTATCACTTGGGTCGCCTTCAGACGTATCACATGGATTTGATGGAAAAGGATCAGGATTGGAAAGCTTGCCCAGTTATTTGCGGTCCAAACTTTTTCGGATTTCTCTGCAGTTTAGTTAAACCTGCAGCGGTCTTTACAGAACTTTTTGTGAGTGTAGAAAACTTTTTGACTCTCACTGATTAGTCGTGGCCTGTGAGCCTCATTCTCTGCTACACACAGGCCTTCTTGTGAGGGTCGAGCCTTCAGACAATATGGGCTCAGTGTTGGCAGGGTAACGCTTTGTGCACCTTGTGAGAGGCAGGATGACACGCAGGAGAAGACAGCGCCGTCAGCAATGGGTACAGAGGCAGCAGGCAAGGGAGGCAGCAGCTATGGCTGATCAACAGAGAGAAGGGCCTGCAGAAGGCCACAGACCATAGAGAGGGTGGCTAGGAGGGATATGGCGTGAGGAGGAGTGTCAGGTACGCTGACCCCCCGCATCATATACTGGGCCAGGAGCCTTGCCAGCAGCAGTCCGCAGTGGCTCCAGACCATCAGCAGGAACAGAGAGAAGGCGATCAGCCTTCCTGGGAGGGGCTCAGCACAGACCTGGGGGAAGGAGGCCATGCCGTCAAAGGGTCTACCGACGTCAGTTTTCCTTCCTGGAGCTCAGTGATGAGCAATGTTTGCGAAGGCTCAGATTTAGAAAGGACATAACTGAGGGAGCTGTGCAATGTCTCGTGGCAAGATCTACAGCCTCAGACAAGGCTCAAGACAGCTCTCACTTTGAGACCAAGGTCACCATAGCTCTCAACTTTTATGCAACGGGGTCTTTCCAGTCTGTAACTGCAGACACATCGAACATCTCCCAATTCTCCGCTCATTGTACCATCCGGCAGGTGCCTGATGCTCTGTATAGGAGAAAAGTCGGATATATCTCCTTCCCCATGACCAGGGAGAAGCAGATGGAGTGACAGGCCGGATTTGTCCAGATTGCAGGGTTCCCCAGGGAGCAGGGTGCCATCGACTGCACACACGTTGGCGTGAGGACGCCACAACGCCATCCCAAACTCTTTATCAACAGAAAGGGATTCCACTCCCTGAATGTCCAGCTGGTGTGAGACCATCAGTGTAGGATCCTGACAGTTGCGGCCAGGTATCCAGGCAGCAGCCACGATTCCTTCATCGTGTGCCAGAGCAGTGTGCCCGCTGTCTTCACCGGGCCAAATCAGAATTGTGGATGGCTGCTTGGGGACAAGGGATATTCCCTGTCCACTTAGCTGCTGACTCCACTTCGGAACCCCAGGACGATGGCCGAGCACTGCATCAGGATCATCGAGCACTGCATTGGGATCCTCAGAGGTTCCATTGCCTGGACCGGTCTGGTGGCACTTTGCAGTACTCGCCTGAATGGGTCTCTATATTCATGGTGGCCTGCTGCAAGCTGCACAACCTGGCTCTCATGAGGGGCCCGCCACTGGAGGTAGAGCCAGCAGTACCACCTGAGGAGGAGGAGGCGCAGGAGGAGACGTAGGAGGAGACATATGAGGTGCAGGGGGAGGAGGCACACGAGGAGGAGGAGGAGGAGGACCAGGATCCCCATCGCCACCCAACCAGGAGACGTTGTCGCCAACCCAACCCTGCAAAGGAGGTGCAGAGACGTCTGATTGCTGCTCGATTCAGAAACCTCATCCCTACATGACCCTTCAGCTTCTATTCGTGATGGCCATCCCAATGAGTGCCTTCAAACATAATTCCCGCTTTGAAATGAGACACATGCCCAGATATAGGTGCAAAAAATAAAGATTTATCATGTAATCCAAATCAGCGCAAAAAACTAACAGAACAAAAAACTTACACAACAAGATAATTCCTCACCCTTGTGCATTTCCTTATAACCCCTCTTACACGTGCCTAATCTATTACTACGCCGAAGTGTCTCCCTGTAGCTGCCTCTGGGTCTGGGAAGGCTGCTGTGTTCCCTGTGTGGAAGCTGCAGATGTCCTTCTGGGACGCCCTCGACCTGGAAGGGCCGGTTGCAGACTGGTCAACACCCTCCTGGGAAGGTTCAGTCTGGCTTGGCTCGGGTGAGGCTATGAATGGAGGCACTGACGGAGTGACAGGTCTGAGACCAGGAATGCTGCGATCCTGAAGGAGCGCATCATCCATATCCTGGTCCAAGGAGCCTGAGCCACTCACTGGGGGCAGCACATTACCACCACCATCAATCTGAGGGAGGTTAGGTCGGTGCTGTCGCTCAACACCGGAAGGTCCCCCATGGCGTGTGGTGGATCCAGCCGTGAACGCAACACTGAGGCATTGGGTAACATCAAGCTGAGATGGCATGAGAACAGCCACAGTCTCAAAGCCAGCAGAAATGGCAGCAGTTTGACTCTCTGTGGCCTGTTGCCCAGAGTGCATAAAAGCATTCTGTGCTTCCAAGGCTGCGGCCATCCTCTCCAATCCAGCACTGATACGCTCATTCCCTCGCGCCTGTGCTGAAATGGCAGCTGCCACATCACCTGCAGGTTGCGGCATCACAGATGGATCTGCACGGACAATCTGGGAGTCCACCATCGTCTGCACACTGGCAATGATGGGCTCCATGGAGGATGCAGAGCTATTGACTATGTGGGAGACAGACTCCTCCACACTCCTCACTACTTCCAACAGGCTCTCTGATACCCTTGCCAGTGCCCTCAACATCTGGGAATGCCTGGCCTTCACTCTTCTCTCATAAGCCCCAACATCGTTGGGCTCGTCCGAGTCCTCCTCAGCAGAACTCTGGTGCGGATTGGCCCCCCCCGGAGAGGTGGCACCTGAGGTTGCCTAGTCCCATCACCATGCTGCAGCCCTCTATGCCCCGGTGCAACACCCAGTGCAGACCCCTGTACTATCTGAACTAGATCGGGCCGTATCTGAGTATCCCAGTATCTGAGCTGGCGCATGTGGGTGGAAGCAGTGACGTGTTGCTTCCTCATCACTGATGGAGTGCGCTCCAGGGTGTCAGCAAGGCTGGAGCTCTCAATGTCCTCTATGCTGTCAATAGGCATATCAGAACTTATGTCCAGAAGGGTGTTATCGAGGCCTGGCACTGGGCTGACAGGTGCTGGCTCTCTCTGTCCTGTGCTGCCACTCGGCCTCTCATCTACAAGCATTAATGGGAGAAAGGCTGCCGTGAGGGGGAGGTAGGGGATTGACGCATGGAGGCTGCAACCAGCACACCTTTGGAAGGAAAGGTACAGTAGGCGCTGGCACATTCATGGTGAGATAGCATTAAAGGAGGGCCTCACTGTCATGTATTTCACCATCTTGCAATGGCAATAGTCATGTAACTGTAACTCATGCACACTGTACCTGTACCCTTGAAATGCACACCCTGACCACAGGGGGTGAGCTTGCGGGAGACACTCCTCACCTGGGTTTCCAGGTATAAAAGGGGAGGTCCCACCCAGGGTCAGCACTCCTTGGCCCTGGGAATAAAGTGAAGGTCACAGAGTGACCGAGTCTGATATATCCATGCCTCATGTGAGTTTGTAGTAAGGTGCAGGGGACACTACATTTGGCGAAGAGAAACAGGAATCACTGAACCACGAGGATGGCCACCAGTGGCACAGAGGAACGCTACTGTGTGGGTGAGGACTGGGACGACTTTGTCACAAAGGACTGGCTGGAATAGACAGCGGCAGACAAGCGGAGGGCGCATCGACTGACCAGCTGTGGTCCACAGACATATGCGCTGATGAAAGACCTGCTCGCACCCCAAAGCGGACAAGTCCTTCGAAGAGCTCAGCCAGCTGATCAGTGAGCATCTCAAGCCTGGCGTACACATGGCCCGGCACCGGTTCTACTCTCACCGGCGTCGGGAGGGTCAAAACGTCTCGGACTTCGTGGCGGAACTGTGGTGTTTGGCCAGTCTCTGTAAGTTCTCCGATGCCTGCAGGGGGGAAATGTTAAGGGACTGTATCATGCCGGCATTTTCAGGAAGCTCATAAAGACCAAGGACCTGACTTTAGAAGGGGCGGCGTTGATAGCTCAGACCTTTATGACAGGGGAAGAGGAGACCAAGCTAATTTACGCACGCAGCCCTGGTTTTAACGTTGCGATGAGCCAGGGTGTTAATGTTGTAAAAGTGATACAGAACCCCGCAGGCAGGCAAGGGCAATTCGACACCACCCAGGCAGTCAGGCAAGGGCAATTCGAAACTGCCCAGGCAGCAACAAGCTCCAGGGTGGGCCCGCAATATGGACAATGGAAAGGGGATCGGCAATTCATGCCATCACGAGGAACAATGCATCCCGTGATGGGACCATTAACACCCTCCATCAGAGTGCTTAGAAACAGCTAAACGGGCCATCAGAGAGGAATGCCTGGGAATAGTCCTTTTGTTAACAGCAATCTCAGCTCATGTTGGAGGTGTGGGGGTAGACACACTGCCAAAAGCTGCAGGTTCCAGCTTTATACCTGTAGGATTTGTAATGTCAGTGGGCACTTGGCCAGGATGTGCAAAAAGGCAGTAGCGAGATAATCTGCGAGACAGAGGAACTAGATGAGGGGTCTGCAATGCAGGATGAGGCCTGGGGAGCAACCATGGATGCTGAAGTTCAGAGAGTTCATGTGGCTGACGTCCACAGCTCATACACTAAAACGCCACCCATGATAATGAAAGTCTTACTAAATGGCATCCCAGTACACATGGAGCTGGATACGGGAGCTAGCCAGTCACTCATGAGTGCCCAACAATTTGAGAGACTATGGCCACACAGAGCTAGCAGACCTGAACTGGAGCGCATTGAGACGCAGCTACGAACGTTCACGAAAGAGATAATCCCAGTGCTGGGCAATGCAAACCTGGTGGTAACGCATAATGGATTATAGAAGCGGCTGCCAATCTGGATTGTTCCGGGAAATGGCCCCACGCTTTTGAAGAGGAGTTGGCTAGCTGAGATGAATTGGAAATGGGGAGATGTGCACGCCATTTCATCCGTGGAGCGAAGTTCATGCTCATAGGTATTGCAAAAATTCGAGTCACTGTTTCAATCTGGTGTCGAAATGTTCAAGGGCACTAAAGTAGTGATTTGCATCACCCCGGAACGCCAGACCAGTGCACCACAAAGCCAGAGCGGAGAAAATTCAAAGTGAATTGGACAGGCTGCTCAGAGAGAGCATAATTTTGGCCGTTGAATTCAGCGACTGGGCAAGTCCCATCGTTCCTGTCTTCAAAGCAGATGGCTCGGTTAGGATTTGTGGCGACTACAAAGCCACCATCAACCGAGTGTCGCGGCAAGACCAAGACCCGCTTCCGAGAGCGGAGGACCTCTTTGCCACGCTGGCAGGTGGAAAACTGTTCTCGAAGCTGGACCTCACTTCGGCCTACATGACGCAGGAACTGGTGGAAGATTCCAAGCTTCTGACCACCATCACGACGCACAAAGGATTATTTGTCTACAACAGGTGCCCGTTTGGCATTCGTTCGGCAGCGGCTATCTTTCAGAGAAACATGAAAAGCTTGCTCAAGTCCATCCCTGGAATGGTCGTATTCCAAGATGACATCCTTATAACAGGTCGAGACACCGAAGAACACCTCTGCAACCTGGAGGAGATGCTACGCCGATTGGATCGGGTAGACTTGCGGCTGAAAAAGGCCAAGTGCGTGTTTTTGGCCCCAGAGGTCGAGCTCCTGGGCAGGAGGGTTGCCGCAGATGGGATCCGGCCCACAAAATCAAAAACTGAGGCGATTTGCCAGGCGCCCAGGCCCGGTAACACCTCGGAGCTGCGATCATTCCGGGGACTTTTGAACTATTTTGGGAACTTTCTGCCGAACTTAAGCACATTGTTGGAGCCGTTACACATGCTCCTCCGTAAAGATTGTGAATGGTTTTGGGGGGATTGTCAAGAATGGGCTTTCAATAACCCGAGGAATCTGCTGTGTTCCAACAAACTGTTGACTTTGTATGACCCCTGTAAAAAACTATTTTTAACATGTGATGCGTCTTCCTACGGGGTTGGGTGTGTATTGCAGCAGGGTAACGATGACAGCCGACTCCAACCGGTGGCTTACGCCTCCAGGTCGCTCTCCCAGGCAGAGCGTGGATACGGCATGGTCGAGAAGGAGGCACTCGCGTGTGTGTACGGTGTGAAAAAGATGCACCAGTACCTTTTCGGCAGACAGTTTGAGCTAGAGACGGACTACAAGCCGTTAACATTCCTGTTGTCCGACAGCAAGGCTGTCAACGTTAACGCATCAGCTCACATACAGCGATGGGCCCTCACGCTGGCTGCGTATGACTACCCCATACGGCACCGGCCAGGCACCGAAAATTGCACTGACGCACTCAGCAGGCTCCCACTGGCCACCACCGAGGGGGCGTCGGAGCAGAGCGCCAAGATGGTCATGGCCGTTGAGGCTTTTGACACTGCAGGCTCCCCCATCACAGCCCGACAGATCAAACTCTGGACCAACAGGGACCCCCTCCTATTCATGATAAAGAAATGTGTCCTGACTGGGAATTGGGCGCCCGCATACAGGGCGTGCCCCGAGGAAGTCAGATCGTTTCAGAGACGGACGGATGAACTCTCCATCCAAGCCGACTGCCTGTTATGGGGCAACATGGTTGTCATGCCCCAGAAAGGAAGGGAAGCGTTCATCAGGGAACTCCACAGCGAGCACCCTGACATCATGTTAATGAAGGCCATTGCCCGGTCACATGTATGGTGGCCGGGGACTGACTCAGATCTGGACCACTGGGTTTGCAGGTGCACGACGTGTGCCAGCTGGGCAATGGCCCCAGGGAGGCTCCACTCAGCCCGTGGCCCTGGCCCACCAGACCATGGTCACGTATTTACGTAGACTATGCGGGCCCGTTCATGGGGAAAATGTTCCTGATCGTTGTCGATGCATACTCGAAGTGGATCGAGTGCATCATATTGAACTCGTGCATGACATCCATCACCGTGGAGAGTCTGCGTATGGTTTTCGCGACCCACGGCTTGCCAGACATCCTGGTCAGCGACAATGGCCCGTGTTTTACCAGCCATGAGTTCCAGGAGTTTATGTCGGGCAATGGGATCAAGCACGTCTGGATAGCGCCGTTCAAGCCGGCTTCCAATGGCCAGGTGGAACGGGCGGTCCAAGTTATAAAGCAGGGCATGCTACGCATCCAAGGACCCTCCCTTCAGTACCGCCTATCGTGCCTCCTGCTGGCCTACAGGTCCCGGCCGCACTCGCTCACGGGAGTCCCGCCAGCGGAACTCCTCATGAAACGCACGCTCAAGATGCGGCTGTCCCTCATTCACCCAGACCTGGCAGACATTTTTGAGGGCAAGCGCCAGTCCCAAACCGAGCTCCATGATCGAGGCTCAAGGAAGAAAGAGGTGTATAGAAATAGATGACCCGGTATTTGTTCTTAACCATGCTTTGGGACCCAAATGGCTTGAGGGCACCGTAATTGGCAAAGAAGGAAACAGGGTCATGGTGGTCAGACTAAACAATGGGCAGATATGCCGCGAACACTTGGACCAAGTAAAGACAAGGTTCAGCAGCGACACGGAGGAACCGAAAGACGAGCATGATGAGATAGCACCCACACCACTGCCAGCGTACGAGCAACAAAGACAGCCCTCAGCATGCACAGTCCCTGCGGCCAGCCCAGACAGGTCGGAATCACCTCAAGTGACAGAGACGCATGCCGAGGCTCAGCTACCAGAGCCACAACTGCGGTGCTCCTCGAGAGAGCGTCGACCACCCGGTAGACTTTACCTCTGAAACTAAAAGACTCAAGTAGGGGGGGGGCGGGGGGTGATGTCATGTATTTCACCATCTTGCAATGACAATACTCATGTAACTGCAACTCATGTACACTGTACCTGTACCCTTGAAATGCACACCCTGACCACAGGGGGTGAGCTTGCGGGAGACACCCCTCACCTGGGTTTCCAGGTATGAAAGGGGAGGTCCCACCCAGGGTCAGCACTCCTTGGTCCTGGGAATCAAGTGAAGGTCACAGAGTGACCGTGTCTGATATATACATGCCTCGTGTGAGTTTGTAACAAGGTGCAGAGACACGACACTCACTTAATCATGTTGCCTACATCAGCTTCGCCAGTAACGGAGGCCACAGGGGCAGTCTGATCTGCAAGCATAAATGGGAGAAGAGCTGTCGTGAGGGGCAGGTGGAGGATTGATGTATGGAGGCTACACACTTTCAGATGGAAAGACACAGTAGGCGCTCTAGCATTCAGAGAGAGATAGCATTAAAGGAGGCCCTTGACTTACCCATATTGGCATCGACAGTACCGGTGGTGCAGCAGGGAGGGATTCAAATTCCTGGGGCATTGGAACCAGTTCTGGGGGAGGTGGGATCAGTACAAACCGGACGGTCTGCACCTAGGCAGGACTGGAACCAATGTCCTCGGGGGAGTGTTTGCTAGTGCTGTTGGGGAGGAGTTAAATTAATATGGCAGGGGGATGGGAACCAATGCAGGGAGACAGAGGGAAACAAAAAGGAGACAAAAGCAAAAGACAGAAAGGAGATGAGTAAAAGTGGAGGGCAGAGAAACCCAAGGCAAAAAACAAAAAGGGCCACTGTACAGCAAAATTCTAAAGGGTCAAAGTGTAATAAAAAAGCAAGCATGAAAGCTCGGTCCCTCAATGCGACGAGTATTCGGAAAACAGGAGAGGGCTCTGAGCTAGTTAGAGTGGGTAAGAGTTCAGATGAACAGGATCCCAAGAAAGAATGCAAAAGGCAGGAGGCAACAGAGCAGAGTAGCACTGGGGTAAGTGTAAACCACAAGGTGATAGGAAGGGACAATAGGTATGAATATAAAGGGGCGGCAGGAGGGGTCAAAACTAAAAATCATGTTTTAAAAACTAGTATTAAAACACTCTACCTAAACGCATGCAGCATTTGAAATAAAGTAAATGAGTTGACAGCACAAATCATTACAAATTGATATGATTTGGTGGCCATTACAGAAACGTGGTTGCAGGGTGGCCAAGACTGGGAATTAAACATACAGGGGTATCTGACAATTCGGAAAGATAGACAAGAAAGGAAAGGAGGTGGGGTAGCTCTTTTAATAAAGGAAGATATCAGGGCAGTTGTGAGAGACGATATTGGCTCTAATAAACAAAATGTTGAATCATTGTGGGTGGAGATTAGAGATAGTAAGGGGAAAAAGTCACTGGTGGGCGTAGTTTATAGGCCCCCAAATAATAACTTCATGGTGGGGTGGGCAATAATCAAGGGAATAATAGAGGCATGTGAAAAAGGAATGGCAGTAATCATGGGGGATTTTAACCTACATATCGATTGGTCAAATCAAATTGCACGGGGTAGCCTTGAGGAGGAATTCATAGAATGCATATGGGATTGTTTCTTAGAACAGTATATTACAGAACCTACAAGGGAGCAAGCGATCTTAGATCTGGTCCTGTGCAATGAGACAGGAATAATAAACGATCTCCGAGTAAAAGATCCTCTCGGAATGAGTGATTACAGTATGGTTGAATTTGTAATACAGATGGAGGGTGAGGAAGTAGTGTCTCAAACGAGTGTACTATGCTTAAACAAAAGGGACTACAGTGGGATGAGGGTAGAGTTGGCTAAAGTAGACTGGAAACACAGACTAAACGGTGGCACAATTGAGGAACAGTGGAGGACTTTTAAGGAGCTCTTTCATAGTGTTCAACAAAAATATATACAAGTGAAAAAGAAGGGCGGTAAGAGAAGGGATAACCAGCCGTGGATAAGGTGGCCAAAGTTAGTGGGAAACTAGAAGATTGGGAAAATTTTAAACGACAGCAAAGAATGACTAAGAAAGCAATAAAGAAAGGAAAGATAGATTACGAAAGTAAACTTGCGCAAAGCATAAAAACAGATAGTAAAAGCTTTTACAGATATATAAAACGGAAAAGAGTGACTTAAGTAAATGTTGGTCCCTTAGAAGATGAGAAGGGGGATTTAATAATGGGAAATGTGGAAATTGCTGAGACCTTAAACAATTATTTTGCTTCGGTCTTCACAGTGGAAGACACAAAAACCATGCCAAAAATTGCTGGTCACAGGAATGTGGGAAGGGAGGATCTTGAGACAATCACTATCACTAGAGGGGTAGTGCTGGACAGGCTAATGGGACTCAAGGTAGACAAGTCCCCTGGTCCTGATGAAATGCATCCCAGGGTATTAAAAGAGATGGCGGAAGTTATAGCAGATGCATTCGTTATAATCTACCAAAATTCTCTGGACTCTGAGAAGGTACCAGTGGATTGGAAAGCAGCTAATGTAATGTCTCTGTTTAAAAAAGGGGGCATACAAAAGGCAGGTAACTATAGGTCAGTTAGTTTAACATCTGTAGTGGGGAAAATGCTTGAAGCTATCATTAAGGAAGAAATAGCGGGACATCTAGATAGGAATAGTGCAATCAAGCAGACGCAACGTGGATTCATAAAGGGGAAATCATGTTTAACTAATTTACTGGAATTCTTTGAGGATATAACGAGCATGGTGGATAGAGGTGTACTGATGGATGTGGTTTATTTAGATTTCCAAAAGGCATTCGATAAGGTGCCACATAATAGGTTACTACAGAAGATAAAGGTATGCGGAGTCAGAGGAAATGTATTAGCATGGATAGAGAATTGGTTGGCTAACAGAAAGCAGAGAGTCGGGATAAATGGGTCCTTTTTGGGTTGGAAATCGGTGGTTAGTGGTGTGCCACAGGGATCGGTGCTGGGACCACAACTGTTTACAATATACATAGATGACCTGGAAGAGGGGACAGAGTTTAGTGCAAAAAAATTTGCAGATGACACAAAGATTAGTGGGAAAGCAGGTTGTGTAGAGGACACAGAGAGGCTACAAAGAGATTTAGATAGGTTAAGCGAATGGGCTAAGATTTGGCAGATGGAATACAATGTCGGAAAGTGTGAGGTCATCCACCTTGGGAAAAAAAACAGTAAAAGGGTATATTATTTGAATGGGGAGAAATTACAACATGCTGCGGTGCAGAGGGACCTGGGGGTCCTTGTGCATGAATCCCAAAAAGTTAGTTTGCAGGTGCAGCAGGTAATCAGGAAGGCGAATGGAATGTTGGCCTTCATTGTGAGAGGGATGGAGTACAAAAGCAGGGAGGTCCTACTGCAACTGTATAGGGTATTGGTGAGGCCGCACCTGGAGTACTGCGTGCAGTTTTGGTCACCTTACTTAAGGAAGGAAATACAGCTTTGGAGGGGGTACAGAGACGATTCACTAGGCTGATTCCGGAGATGAGGGGGTTACCTTATGATGATAGATTGAGTAGACTGGGTATTTACTCGGAGTTCAGAAGGATGAGGGGTGATCTTATAGAAACATTTAAGATAATGAAAGGGATAGATAAGATAGAGGCAGAGAGGTTGTTTCCACTGGTCGGGGAGACTAGAACTAGGGGGCACAGCCTCAAAATACGGGGGAGCCAATTTAAAACCGAGTTGAGAAGGAATTTCTTCTCCCAGAGGGTTGTGAATCTGTGGAATTCTCTGCCCAAGAAGCAGTTGAGGCTAGCTCATTGAATGTCTTCAAATCACAGATAGATAGATTTTTAACCAATAAGGGAATTAAGGGTTACGGGGAGCGGGCGGGTAAGTGGAGCTGAGTCCATGGCCAGATCAGCCATGATCTTGTTGAATGGCGGAGCAGGCTCGAGGGGCTAGATGGCCTACTCCGTTCCTAATTCTTATGTTCTTATGTTCTTATGTCTCCCGACGAGTGCCTCCACCTTCTTCTCCAAGGGTGTGAGGATTTGGACGTTGGCCTCACCACCACCAGTCCTCCTTTGCTCCATTCTATTATGAGCAAGTTTGGCCTGCAAAACAAAGAATGGTTGGTGAGTACCATTGTGATGACGCATCAGAAATGAGTGCACTCGTGTGTTTCTGACATGCAGCTGTAACTGTGAGATGAGCGGGGCCTCCACTGTGCAAACCCACACATGCATATAGAGGCCTCAACAATGAAAGGCTGCTTCAGTGATTATACAGTGAAGGTGGGAAATCAGAGAAGGATGAAGGAGAGGCTCTCAGATGGCAGGTAAACAGTTGGTGGAAAAGGTACTCACTTTCATCAGACAGATAATGTTGTTCAGCCATTTTCTGCACTGCATGGCGGAGCGGTTATGAATGGAGGACCCAGAAACCCCCACAGCAATCTTCCCCCACAGCATTTGTAAAGACCTCACGAGTGGGTCTCCCTGCGTCTGGGTAAAGGACTCTCCTCCTTCCCTCCACACCCTGCATCAGGGTGTCCAACTCACCGTCCGAAAATCTACTTGTCCTTCTTGGTCCAGCAGCACCAGCTATCCTGCAAGAAACTCCTTCCCTCCTCAGGGCCTAGCTACAAACCCCGACCTTTAAGAGGGCCAGGGAGCAACTGGCTTGTTAGCTGCACATGATCATAAGGCTGAATTTTCCCGAGGTTACTCCGCTCTAATCAACCCACCCACATCGCTGCAAACTCCCGATTCCCATCGGTCATTGCCGCCGGAACCCATTTTCTTAAAAGAAATGCTGAAAATCGATCGACTGACCACCGCAAAAATAGCGGCGGTAATCACGCAAAAAAGACGATAGGTGCGCCAGGTTTGTGGTGGCCCTGAATTTCGGTCCCTTTGGTCTTTTGAAAGATAATAATCATCACAAATTAACCAGCCAGGTATGCAGAGAAATGGTCGACAAACACCTTTATGATGTGTGTTAACAAGTGCATCAAAACTGGGACACGATAGTTTACTCTCTTTCCTTCCTAATACAAACTGTGGGACCGAAAGCCCGTATTTCCCGAATACCTTGCTTTCGGCGCAATCTGTGCGATGACACATGCTGGGTTAAAAGTTCAAGCAGCTTTTCTGATGAGCATGGATTGTAAATTAGGTACGAGATCAAAGCAGAGGATATCTCCACAGGAAAGCTATTTGAATGTGTCAATTTGGTCACCTGTGTGTTATAGTAATAAAATGCATGGCGAGAGTCGATTGCAGCAATGAACCAATTTCAGGACGTTGAGTGGCTGGTAGTTTAGTTTATATTGTCATTCTGTTAGTATTTGTATGCACTTTTAATTTATTGATAGTATGTATGGAATATACTTCAAAGAACTGATTTTATATAAGAGATGTGAGCGAACACTGTTTCAAGAGCAGACACTGGAAACGGAACGTGTGTGTCTTGAGAGCAGGCAACATACACTAGAATTGGGGTGTCTGTCTCAGTAACTTTCATACTGGTTTTTGTGTATATGAAGCTTAAATAAAGATCTCATCCTGCCATTATTACAACTGAGTGCGTGTGTAATGTTTAAAGCAACAAAATGAAAATGAGCAAGAAAGCAGTCCAACACAAACAATCTCGGAAGATACAGAAGAAGCCCATAGAACAATAAATTATATATTCTGTCTTATCTTTATTTCTTTACTTCTGAGGTGCTTGTCATTTTGCTTTGTGGTTTGCTTTGAAGCTTCTATCCCACCAGCCTACACAGGTTAATGTTAAGTGCAACACTTTGGGATTAAATCTAATCCACAATTTAAAGCAGCTCCACATCTTAAATGGAAATCTGGTGGATAATTTCAAGAAAAATACCAGTAAATAACAAAAGTCCTGGGCCCAGATTTCAAATAGTGCCCTTGTGCAGTGAGAGCTGAGGTGCAGCAAGACTTCTGCCCATCATGAGCCTGTGGTGCTGATCTCACTGTAAATGACAGGGTCAGCTCATGTAAATACACTGAGGTATGCAGTATGTGCAAATACAAGAACCTCAAATATGGAGAGGATAGGGGTGGAGGGAATCGAAAACTCCTGTAGAGGCAGATATTAGGTCCCAAATGGGCACTATGGTAAAAGTGCTATATAAATGTAGGTTGATGCTGAATGGCTGGGGGCGGGGGGGATTGAAATGTAGCTGGAGGAGAAGCAGGGTAGAAAACCTGCTGCTGCCGAAGGGGGAAGTGGCAAAGGAGAAATGACAGTATTGGAGGAAGCAGACAACCCAGGTGACGTGGATGACAGATGGAAGAAAAGAACAGCTAACTTCACAGAATCAAACCAGGATGTCCTTCTAATAGCGATGCAGAGCAGACAATATGGGCTGTTGGGGTTAGGGCGGTATACCCACCGAAGGTGACTGTGGCTCTGAGTGCCACTTCATAAAACCTCAGGCCTCTGTTGCAGTGTAGGAAGAAGTTTAATATCAACAAAGCAGCCAAGAGAAGATGTCTGCTCCCCTGACACTTCCTTGCAGTCTCTTTCTATGTCACATTCCTTCATTTATTAGCCTCATGGTACCAGAGGAGTCATAGGTTAAAGTGAGATCTGACAGTTGGGAACAGAGGCATTGCCGAGGTCCGCCCTTGGCTCCCGAGCCTGTAGCCTCAGATCTTGTGGGCCTTGCTCTAAAAGGAAGGATGGTGGATGAGCATCATAACAGCAACAACTTGCATTTATAGTGCATTTAACGCAGTAAAACACCCCAAGCTGCTTCACAGGACCATTATCAAAAATAAAACAGAAGAGGATATGAAAGCAAAATACTGCAGATTAAAAACAGAAATTAAAAACAGACAATGCTGGAAATACTCAGCAGGTCAGGCAATATCTGTGGAGAGAGAAACAGAGTTAACATTTCAGGTCAATGTCCTTTCATCAGATATTAGGCCAGGTGACCAAAAGCTTGGTCAAAGAGGGAGATATTAAGGAGCATCTTACGGAAGAGAGAGAGGTAGAATGACAGAGAGTTTAAGGCATGGAATTCCAAAGCTTAGGGCCTAGCCAGCTCATGGCTCAGCCACCAATGATGGAGAGATGAAAATCGGGGATGCACAAAAGGCCAGAACTGGAGTAGTGCAGAGATTATCGGAGGGTTGGAGAGCTGGAGGAGGTGAGGGAAATGTGAGGTCATGGAGAGGTTTGAACACAAGGATGGGAATTTTAAAATCGGTGTGTCGCTGGACTGGGGGCCAATGTAGGTCAGTGAGCACAGGGACGATGAGTGAATAGGACTTGGTGCTAGTTAGCATATGGGCAGCAGAGTTTTGGATGAGCTCAAGTTCTGAACATGGGAGGCCAGCCAGGAGAGCATTAGAATAAGCATATGTTCACATGGAGACACTGAGGATAATCCTGGAGGACCTAAGACGGATAACAGGTGTCACAGCTGAGTCCAATGCTATCCATAATGCCAATGTCCAAGAAGGATTCAATGCAGTGCAGTATTTCCTGGTGGGAATGGTGGCATCACAGATATCTGCATCCATTCCTCCCCTCCCACAGAGAGCATCCAGCCCAGCCAGTGCATTTAATAAAGATACCACAACCCTTGGCATCAGACCTTGGGGAACAGTCTGAAGAGAACAATAGCAAATAGCTTCCAAGAGATTGTGCCATCGTCTTTTAGGGGTCTGCAGGATCGAACTGGCACCTACCAAGTCTGTCCTCCCACTGATCATTGGGCACCCAGATCCTGGACCATGCACAAGTGGCGGAGCTACAATCACCTTCATGATGCCATCCTGTACCTGATGACAGATCATTTAACTTTTCCAGCTGATTTGGTGTTTTAAATTTAAAAAAATGGTTGTATTTCAAGAGGACTATGATCTAAATGTAATGTGAATGTACAGGATGTGGGTTTCAATCAGTGGCTGCATGAGACCTATTGTCTAAAGTGACTACAGAGGCCTTCACATGTTGGACGCAGGATACAGGACCCTGCCAAAAAAAATGAAGCAGGAGATTGAGAATGAAGACAATGTGCAAACGTAGTTTGTAAGCTATGCTACTAATATGCATAGCTAGTTGGGAGAGCAAGGCTGAGTGTTTTTGGTGGGTGTTAGAATTTTGTCTGCTGAAGGTTCAGTGGTTTCAGCCGCTTGATTAATCAGCCTGGTCACATGCTTCGTACAGAAGTTGATTCGCATTGTCCTATATCTAATCATCATCATCATAGGCAGTCCCTCGAAATCGAGGAAGACTTGCTTCCACTCTAAAAGTGAGTTCTCAGGTGACTGTACAGTCCAATACGGGAATTACAGTCTCTGTCACAGGTGGGACAGACAGTCGTTGAAGGAAAGGGTGGGTGGGGAGTCTGGTTTGCCACACGCTCTTCCGCTGCCTGCGCTTGTTTTCTGCATTCTCTCAGCAACGAGACTCGATGAGACCAACAAGAAGAGCAGTGCAAGGAAGGTAGTGCAGAGGTCCCGTGCGGTCATCCCCTTGCAAAACAGATACACCGCTTTGGGTACTGTTGAGGGGGATGACACATCAGGGGAGGGCAGCAACAGCCAAGTTCATGGCACCATGCATGGCCCTGCTGCGCAGGAGGGCAGGAAAAAGAGTGGGAGAGCGATAGTGATAGGGGATTCAATTGTAAGGGGAAAAGATAGGCGTTTCTGCGGCCGCAACCGAGACTCCAGGATGGTATGTTGCCTCCCTGATGCAAGGGTCACGGATGTCTTGGAGCGGGTGCAGGACATTCTGAAAAGGGAGGGTGATCAGCCAGTTGTCGTGATGCACATAGGTACCAACGATATAGGTAAAAAACGGGATGAGGTCCTACGAGACGAATTTAGGGAGCTAGGAGCTAAATTAAAAAGTAGGACCTCAAAAGTAGTAATCTCAGGATTGCTACCAGTGCCACGTGCTAGTCAGAGTAGGAATCACAGGATAGCTCAGATGAATACGTGGCTTGAGGAGTGGTACAGAAGGGAGGGATTCAAATTCCTGGGACATTGGAACCGGTTCTGGGGGAGGTGGGACCAGTACAAACCAGACGGTCTGCACCTGGGCAGGACTGGAACCAATGTCCTAGAGGGAGTGTTTGCTAGTGCTGTTGGGGAGGAGTTAAACTAATGTGGCAGGGGGACGGGAACCTATGCAGGGAGGCAGAGGGAAATAAAAGAGAGACAGACGCAAAAGATAGAAAGGAGAATAGTAAAAGTGGTGGGCAGGGAATCCCAAGGCAAAAAACAAAAAGGGCCACATTACAGCAAAATTCTAAAGGGGCAAGGTGTGTTAAAAAGACAAGCCTGAAGGCACTGTGCCTCAATGCGAGCAGTATTTGGAATAAGATGGACAAATTAACTGCGCACATAGCAGTTAATGGATATGATATAATTGGCATCACAGAGACATGGCTCCAGGATGACCAAGGCTGGGAACTCAACATCCAGGGGTATTCAACATTTAGGAAGGATAGACAGAGAGGAAAAGGAGGCGGGGTGGCGTTGCTGGTTAAAGAGGAAATTAATGCAATAGTAAGGAAGGATATTGGATTGGATGATGTGGAATCGGTATGGGTGGAGCTGCGGAATACCAAAGGGCAGAAAATGCTGGTGGGAGTTGTGTACAGGCCACCAAACAGTACTAGTAAGGTTGGGAACAACATCAAACAAGAAATAAGGGATGTGTGCAATAAAGGTACAGCAGTTAACATGGGCGACTTTAATTTACATATAGATTGGTCTAACCAAACTGGTAGCAATGCGATAGAGGAGGATTTCCTGGAATGTATTAGGGATGGTTTTCTTGACCAATATGTCGAGGAACCAACTGGAGAGCTGGTCATCCTAGACTGGGTGGTGTGTAATGAGAAGAGACTAATTAGCAATCTTGTTGTGTGAGGCCCCTTGGGGAAGAGTGACCATAATATGGTAGAATTTTTTATTAAAATGGAGAGTGACACAGTTAATTCAGAAACTAGGGTCCTAAACTTAAGGAAAGCTAACTTCAACGGCATGAGGTGTGAATTGGCTAGAATAGAGTGGCAAATGATACTTAAAGGGTTGATGGTGGATAGGCAATGGCAAACATTTATCGATCACATGGGTGAACTTCAACAGTTGTACATCCCTGTCTGGAGTAAAAATAAAACAGGAAAGGTGGCTCAACCGTGGCTAACAAAGGAAATTAAGGATAGTGTTAGATCCAAGGAAGAGGCATATAAATTGGCCAGAAAAAGCAGCAAACCTGAGGACTGGGAGAAATTTAGAATTCAGCAAAGGAGGACAAAGGGTTTAATTAGGAGGGGAAAAATAGAGTAAGAGAGTAAGCTTGCCGGGAACATAAAAACTGACTGCAAAAGCTTCTATAGATATGTGAAGAGAAAAAGATTAGTGAAGATAAACGTACGTCCCTTGCAGTCGGATTCAGGTGACTTTATAATGGGGAACAAAGAAATGGCAGACCAATTGAACAAATACTTTGGTTCTGTCTTCACGAAGGAAGACACAAATGACCTTCCGGATGTACTAGAGGACCGAAGGTCTAGTGAGAAGGAGGAACTGAAGGATATCCTTATTAGGCGGGAAATTGTGTTGGGGAAATTGATGGGATTGAAGGCGACAAATCCCCGGGGCATGATTGTCTGCATCCCAGAGTACTTAAGGAGGTGGCCCTAGAAATAGTGGATGCATTGGTGATCATTTTCCAACAGTCTATCGATTCTGGATCAGTTCCTATGGACTGGAGGGTAGCTAATGTAACACCACTTTTTAAAAAAGGAGGGAGAGAGAAAACGAGAAATTATAGACCAGTTAGCCTGACATCAGTAATGAGGAAAATGTTGGAATCAATTCTTAAGGATGAAATAGCAGCGCATTTGGAAAGCAGTGACAGGATCGGCATGGATCAGCATGGATTTGTGAAAGGGAAATCATGCTTGACAAATCTTCTGGAATTTTTTGAGGATGCAACTAGTAGAGTGGACAAGGGAGAACCAGTGGATGTGGCGTATTTGGACTTTCACAAGGCCTTTGACAAGGTCCCACATAAGAGATTAGTGTGCAAAATCAAAGCACATGTTATTGGGGGTAATGTACTGGCGTGGATCGAGAATTGGTTGGCAGATAGGAAGCAGAGAGTCGGGATAAACGGGTCCCTTTCGGAATGGGAGGCAGTAACTAGTGGAGTGCCGCAGGGCTCAGTGCTGGGACCCCAGCTCTTTACAATATACATTAACGATTTGGATGAAGGAATAGAGTGCAATACCTCCAAGTTTGCAGATGACACTGAACTGGGTGGCGGTGTGAGCTTTGAGGAGGATGCTAAGAGGCTGCAAGGTGACTTGGACAGGCTAGGTGAGTGGGAAAATGCATGGCAGATGCAGTATAATGTGGATAAATGTGAGGTTATCCACTTCGGTGGCAAAAACACGAAGGCAGAATATTATCTGAATGGTGGCAGATTAGGAAAAGGGGAGGTGCAATGAGACCTGGGTGTCATGGTTCATCAGTCATTGAAAGTTGGCATGCAGGCACAGTAGGCGGTGAAGAAGGCAAATGGCATGTTGGCCTTCATAACTAGGGGATTTGAGTATAGGAGCAGGGAGGTCTTACTGCAATTGTACAGAGCCTTGGTGAGGCCTCACCTGGAATATTATGTTCAGTTTTGGTCTCCTAATCTGAGGAAGGACGTTCTTGCTATTGAGGGAGTGCAGCGAAGGTTCACCAGACTGATTTCAGGGATGGCTGGACTGACATATGAAGAGAGACTGGATCAGCTGGGCCTTTATACACTGGAGTTTAGAAGGATGAGAGGGGATCTCATAGAAACATATGAGATTCTGACGGGACGGGACAGGCTAGAAGCGGGAAGAATGTTCCCGATGTTGGGGAAGTCTTGAACCAGGGGACACAGTCTTAGCATAAGGGGTAGGCCATTTAGGGCTGAGATGTGGAGAAACTTCTTCACTCAGAGTGTTATTAATCTGTGGAATTCCCTGCCGCAGAGAGTCATTGATGCCAGTTCATTGGATATATTCAAGAGGGATTTAAATATAGCCCTTACGGCTAAAGGGATCAAGGGATATGGAGAGAAAACGGGAAAGAGGTACTGAGGTGAATGTTCAGCCATGATCATATTGAATAGTGTTGCAGGCTCGAAGGGCCTACTCCTGCACCTATTTGCTATGTTTCTATGTTTCTATGCTCAGCGCCCTCCCAGATGCTTTTTCTCCACTTAGGGCCGTCTTTGGCCAGGAATTTCCAGGTGTTGGTGGGGATGTTTCACTTTATCAAAGAGGCTTTGAGAGTGTTCTTGAAACGCTTCCTCTACCCACCTGGGGATAACCTGCCGTGTAGGAGTTGTTGGCCGCTGGGAAATTCATCACTAGAATCCTCCTCAACTGTCTTCTCCCTGTGGCTAAGGAGCTCCTCCCGGAGTCACAGTGCGGATTCCGTCCACTATGGCGTACACCAGGCATGATCTTCATGGTGCAACAACTGCAAAAGAAATGCAAGAAACAGCACCAACCCTTGTACATGGCCCTCTTTGACCTCACAAAAGCCTTTGACACTGTTAACTGCGAGGGACCATGGAGCGTCCTCCTCCATTTCAGCTGCCACCAAACATTTGTCGCCATCCTCCACCTGCTCCACGACGACATGCAAGCCGTGATGCTGACCAACAGATCCACCACGCCTGGACCTGGGTCAAGCAGGGCTGCATCATCGCGCCAACCCTCTTCTCGATCTTTCTCGCTGCAATGGTCCATCTCACGCTTAACAAGCTCTCCTCTGGAGTGGAATTAAACTATAGAACCAGTGGGAACCTGTTCAACCTTCATCGCCTCTAGGCTAGATCCAAGACCGTCCCATTGTATATCTAATAGCACAGTGGTGGTCTTGAGAGTGCAACAATGAAATTCTCTTGTGTTCTGAACCAGATACCGAGTATTCCTTCAATCTCTTCGAAGGTTGACTGAGTTAACACTAAGCATAATGGTGTTCAGTTTGATTCATAAACTACAGGGCTCAGTACTGGGTCTCTTGCTTTTTGTGGTATATATCAATGATTTATACACTAAAATTGGCTGTGTGGTTGATAATGAAGAGGAAAGTCATGGGCTGCAGGAGGATATCAATCTACTGGTCAGGTGGACAGAGCAGTGGCAAATGGAATTTAATTCAGAGAAGTTTGAGGTGATGCATTTTGGGAGGGCTAATAAGAAAAGGTTATACACATTATGCGGTAGGCCACTTAATAGTGTAGATGAACAAAGGGACCTTGGAGTGCTTGTCCACAGATCCCTGAAAGTAGCAGGCCAGGTGGATAAGGTGGTTAAGAAGGCATATGGAATGCTTGCCTTTATTGGCCGAGATATAGAATATAAGAGCAGGGAGGTTATGCTTAAATTGTATAATACTTTGGTTGGGACACAGCTGGAGTGTTGCGTGCAGTTCTGGTCGCTGTATTATAGGAAGGACATGATTGCACTAGAGAGGGGGGTGCAGAGGAGATTTACTAGGATGCTGCTGGAATGGAGAATCTTAGTTATGAGGACAGATTGGATAGGCTGGGTTAGTTCTCATTCGAACAGAGGACGTTGAGAGGAGACCTCATTGAGGTGCACAAAATATTGAGGGGCCTGGACATAGTGGATAGTAAGGGTGTATTTCCATTGGTGGAGGGAGCTATTACGAGGGGGCATAGTTTTAAGGCGGTTGGTGGAAGGTTTAGAGGGGATTTGAGGGGGGGGCTTCTTTACGCAGAGGAGTGTGGGGATCTGGAACTCGTTGCCTGGAAGAGTGGTAGATGCAGAAACCTTCACCACTTTTAAGAGACGGTTGGATGGGCACTTAAAGTGCAGTAACCTGCAGGGTTACGGACCTAGAGCTGGTAATTGGGATTAGACTGGATGACCTTTTGTTGGACGGAGCAGATATAATGATAAGTACTGCAGGGAATAGAATACGGCCAGGGTGATCTCCTGGACTAGTTTCGATCGCCTGGATGGGTTGGAGAGGAATTTTCCCAGATTTTTTCTCCCTAAATTGGCCTGGGTTTTTATCTGGTTTTAGCTTCTTCCAGGAGATCACATGGCTCCAGTTGTGGTAAAGTGTAGAATGTTTTAGTGTAAGGGGTGTCACAGTTGTGTGAGGCGGACTGGTTGGGCTGGGTGCTCTTTGCCTTTCCGTCATTGTTCATAGGTTTATATGTAACCTTCAGGGCTGCTGACCAAGGGCCGTGTGGCTCTTTGTCGGCTGGCGTGGACACGATGGGCCGGAATGGCTTCCTTCTGCGCTGTAAATTTCTATGTTTCTATGTTTCTATGCTTTATTCCACAGTAGGCAAAATATGCAGAGCACTGAGTATGAGAGACACTTGGTACAATAATTATAATGTCTGTTTGCATACTATTACAAAAAAAAGAACCGGTGTTCATTATCTTGCTGTAGTGAGTTGTCTAACTCAGCTTAAAAGCATAATCTCTCCATGCCCTGCCCACATGTTGGTGGGTAATTTCCTTTGCAGCCTTCTGCTGTTAAACCAACTCTGCTCTGATTTTTAAAAGTCTCTCTCACAGCCCCCCACAACGATCAAAGAAAGGTGTAAAGTGTCTCTGAATAGCTAGATGTAGCTAATGAATTGTCCATTGTTTGGATCTCAGAGGAAGATATTCACATCCCGCATTTTGCCTACTCAGCATGGGGCTGCCTCGAGAAGCTAACCCCTTTTAACCAAGCTAGTTGCAAAAAAAACACGTCTTAACACACCTCATGTCCAATTGCTTTCCATTAAAGAATGGCCAAAGAATCCCGATCTTACAGTGGGGCTCAGTCTGAGAACATTGGTCTGACCAGATCATGATTTTTACAAATAATTTAGATACAATTAGTGATTTGGAATTATACCTTCACCTATTTGACCTATTATGCTGCAACTGAATGCAAATTGAAACACATCATTATGTAGAATATGATGTAGTCAAGCAGGTGGCAGTGCTTGGAGCGAGGGTGTTGCCACGATGCCTTGTATTTATCCCTCTGGCGGAACAAGGTGTTGGTGATGACAAGCTCGTGCTCTAGACATTTTGTCAGGAGCAGGGCACCACTGGAGTTGGCTTTCCCTACCCCCTCTCTGTCAATCACGCCCCCCCAGAGATCTGTGTCCTTGCCAACCCTGGCGTTGAAGTCACCGAGGAGGATCAGTTTGTTGCCCGCGGGGACGCAGTACAGAGATATTTCAAGGTTGGTGTAAAAACCCTCTTTGGCCTCATCAGTTGCATCGAGTGTCAGGGCCTACACACTGATGACTGTGGCGTATTGGTTCTGGGATTGGGTGAGTCAAAGAGTCACGAGGTATTCGTTAGCCCCGCAGAGGGAGTCTTTGAGGCGGTCAACCAGCTTGTTTATGATGGGGAAGCCGACTCCGCGGAGGCGCCGTTCTTCTTCCGGTTTCCCTTTCCAGAAGAAGGTGTAACCTCCACCTTGTTCCTTGAGCTGGCCTTCCCCTGCCCACCGGGTCTCACTTAGGGTGGCGATGTCGATATCAAAGCGGCTCAGTTTCCGGGCAACTATGGCGGTGCGGTGTTCCGGCCTGTCGCTGTTGGGGTTGTCCATGAGAGTCCTGACATTCCAGGTCCCGAACTTCATGTTAACGGAGTAGAAGATGCATGTGCACGAGTTCTTTTAACGTGGCAACAGTCTGACTGCAGCAACTACAGAGAAATCTCCCTATCAGCCACTGGGAAAGTCATCGCTAGAGTCCTCCTTAACCGTCTTCTTCCCGTGGCCGAGGAGCTCCTCCCGGAGTCACAGTGCGGATTTTGTCCCCTCCGGGGCACAACGGAGATGATTTTTGCAGCGCGACAGCTACAGGAAAAATGCAGGGAACAGCGTCAGCCTTTATACATGGCCTTCTTCGACCTTACAAAGGCCTTTGACACTGTCAACCGCGAGGGTATATGGAGCATCCTCCTCCATTTCGGATGCCCCAAAAGTTCGTCACCATCCTCCGCCTGCTCCACGACGACATGCAGGCCGTGATCCTTACCAATGGATCCATCACAGACCCAATCCACGTCTGGACGAGGGTCAAACAGGGCTGTGTCATTGCCCCAACCCTCTTCTCAATCTTTCTCGCTGCCATGCTCCACCTCACAGCCAACAAGCTCCCCGCTGGAGTGGAACTAAACTACAGAACCAGTGGGAACCTGTTCAACCTGCGCCATCTCCAGGCCAGATCCAAGACCATCCCAGATCCAAGACCATCGGCGAGCTACAGTATGCGGACGATGCCTGCATCTGCGCACATACAGAGGCTGCACTACAGGACATAGTTGACGTATTTACTGAGGCGTACGAAAACATGAGCCTCACGCTAAACATCCGTAAGACAAAGGTCCTCCACCAGCCTGTCCTCATTGCACAGCACTGCACCCAAGTCATCAAGATCCACGGCGCGGCCCTGGACACCGTGGACCACTTCCCATATCTTGGGAGCCTCCTATCAACAAAAGCAGGCATCGACGACGAGATCCAACACTGCCTCCAGTGCGCCAGTGCAGCCTTCGGTCGCCTGAGGAAAAGAGTGTTTGAAGACCAGGCCCTCAAAACTGCCACCAAGCTCATGGTCTACAGGGCTGTAGTAATACCTGCCCTCCTGTATGGCTCAGAGACATGGACCATGTACAGTAGACATCTCAAGTTGCTGGAGAAATATTACCAACGATGTTTCTGCAAGATCCTACAAATCGCCTGGGAGGACAAGCGCACCAACATCAGCGTTCTCATTCAAGCTAACATCCCCAGCATTGAAGCACTGACCACACTCAATCAGCTCCGCTGGGCAGGCCACATAATCCGCATGCCAGAAACGAGACTCCCAGAGTAGATAGAGTGGGATTAGCTGAAGCTCTTGCAGAGAGCCGGTATGGGCTCAACGGGCCAAATGGCCTTCTTCCATGTTGCAACCACTCTCTGATTCTAAGATGATGAAAAGTGTGTTGCCCAGGATGTTCCATCTCCCAGGCACTGGGACCCAGTTGGGAACAGAGATTCTGAAGCCCCGCCCACTCTCTGTTCCTGAACCAAGATGGCCGCACATGTGCCCTGATCCCGCCCTGTGCAAGATGGTGGCCAGTGACCCCGCTCACCCGGGCCTGTCACCATGGGGCCTATGGGCTCTAATTCGGGGCCTGAGATTTATTCTGTATCTAAGCCGTGCTGCACCTGCCCTGTGATTGTTTGATGAGATAGTGTAGAGGGAGCATTACTCTGAATCTAATCAGTACTGTACCTGCTCTGGTAGTGTTCGACAGGACAGTGTAGAGGAAGCGTTTTACGACACATGTAAAGACCATCTGGTTCATCAAGCCTGTCCCACACAATTGTGAAATATCACAGCATATACACTCCACACCACCCGAAACCATGTGATCGCCTGGGAGAGGCAAAAAAAACAGATTAAAAAAAACTGAGGCCAATTTGGGAAAATGAAATCTGGGAAATTTCTCTCCGAGTCATCTAAGCGATTGAAACTAGTCCAGGAGATGACCCTGGCCATTAAATTCCCTGCAGTACCTACCTCTGTAAGTGTTAATATCTGCCGCAGCCAGAAACAAATCCAGCTTTTGCTGAAGGAATTCAGTGAGTCTGCATCCACCACATGAGAGGGCAGCTTGTTCCAGAGGTCTACTGTTCTCTGGGAAAAAGAACCACCTCCTGATGTCTAACCTAGATCTAGCCTTGTATAATTGAAATTTGTGTCCCCTGGTCCTGCCTAACCTATTTAATTGAAATAAATGGTCAGCTGGAACACTGTCTATTCCCTTCATTATCTTATACCCTTTACGGTTGCTGACCAAGGGCCGTCCGGCTCTTTGTCGGCCGGCGCGGACACGATGGGCCGAAATGGCCTCCTTCTACGCTGTAAATTTCTATAAAGAACATAAGAACATAAGAATTAGGAACAGGAGTAGGCCATCTAGCCCCTCGAGCCTGCTCCGCCATTCAACAAGATCATGGCTGATCTGGCCATGGACTCGGCTCCACTTACCCGCCCGCTCCCCGTAACCCTTAATTCCCTTATTAGTTAAAAATCTATCGATCTGTGACTTGAATACATTCAATGAGCTAGCCTCAACTGCTTCCTTGGGCAGAGAATTCCACAGATTCACAACCCTCTGGGAGAAGAAATTCCTTCTCAACTCGGTTTTAAATTGGCTCCCCCATATTTTGAGGCTGTGCCCCCTAGTTCTAGTCTCCCCGACCAGTGGAAACAACCTCTCCGCCTCTATCTTCTCTATCCCTTTCATTATTTTAAATGTTTCTATAAGATCACCCCTCATCCTTCTGAACTTCAATGAGTAAAGACCCAGTCTACTCACTCTATCATCATAAGGTAACCCCCTCATCTCCGGAATCAACCTCGTGAATCGTCTCTGTACCCCCTCCAAAGCCAGTATATCCTTCCTTCAGTAAGGCGACCAAAACTGCACGCAGTACTCCAGGTGCGGCCTCACCAATACCCTATACAGTTGCAGAAGGACCTCCCTACCTTTGTACTCCATCCCTCTCGCAATGAAGGCCAACATTCCATTCACCTGCCTGATTACCTGCTGAACCCGCAAACTAATTTTTTGGGATTCTTGCACAAGGACCCCCAGGTCCCTCTGCACCGCAGCATGTTGTAATTTCTCCCCATTCAAATAGTATTCCCTTTTTTTGTTTTTTTTCCCAAGGTGGATGACCTCACACTTTCCGACATTGTATTCCATCTGCCAAACCTTAGCCCATTCGCTTAACCTATCTAAATCTCTTTGCAGCCTCTCTGTGTCCTCTACACAACCCGCTTTCCCACTAATCTTTGTGTCATCTGCAAATTTTGTTACACTACACTCTGTCCCCTCTTCCAGGTCATCTATGTATATTGTAAACAGTTGTGGTCCCAGCACCGATCCCTGTGGCACACCACTAACCACCGATTTCCAACCCGAAAAGGATCCATTTATCCCGACTCTCTGCTTTCTATTAGCCAGCCAATTCTCTATCCATGCTAATACATTTCCACTGACCCCGCGTAGCTTTATTTTCTGCAGTAACCTTTTGTGTGGCACCTTATCAAATGTCTTTTGGAAATCTAAATACACCACATCCATCGGTACACCTCTGTCCACCATGCTCGTTATGTCCTCAAAGAATTCCAGTAAATTAGTTAAACATGATTTCCCCTTCATGAATCTATGTTGCGTCTGCTTGATTGCACTATTCCTATCTAGATGTCCCGCTATTTCTTCCTTAATGATAGTTTCAAGCATTTTCCCCACTACAGATGTTAAACTAACCGGCCTATAGTTACCTGCCTTTTGTCTGCCCCCTTTTTTAAACAGAGGCGTTACATTAGCTGCTTTCCAATCCGCTGGTACCTCCCCCAGAGTCCAGAGAATTTTGGTCGATTATAACGAATGCATCTGCTATAACTTCCGCCATCTCTTTTAATACCCTGGGATGCATTTCATCAGGACCAGGGGACTTGTCTACCTTGAGTCCCATTAGCCTGTCCAGCACTACCCCCCTAGTGATAGTGATTGTCTCGAGGTCCTCCCTTCCCACATTCCTGTGATCAGCAATTTCTGGCATGGTATCTGTGTCTTCCACTGTGAAGACCGAAGCAAAATAATTGCTTAAGGTCTCAGCCATTTCCACATTTCCCATTATGAAATCCCCCTTCTCATCTTCTCAGGGACCAACATTTACTTTAGTCACTCTTTTCCATTTTATATATCTGTAAAAGCTTTTACTATCCATTTTTATGTTTTACGCAACTTTACCTTCGTAATCTATCTTTCCTTTCTTTATTGCTTCCTTAGTCATTCTTTGCTGTCGTTTAAAATTTTCCCAATCTTCTATTTGCCCACTAACCTTGGCCACCTTATACGCATTGGTTTTTAATTTGATACTCTCCTTAATTTCCCTGGTTATCCACGGCTGGTTATCACTTCTCTTACCGCCCTTCTTTTTCATTGGAATATATTTTGTTGATCACTATGAAAGAGCTCCTTAAAAAAATCCTCCACTGTTCCTCAATTGTGCCACCCCGTCTACTTTAGCCAACTCTGCCCTCATCCCACTGTAGTCCCCTTTGTTTAAGCATAGTACGCTCGTTTGAGACACTACTCCCTCACCCTCAATCTGTATTACAAATTCAACCATACTGTGATCACTCATTCCGAGAGGATCTTTTACTAGGAGATCGTTTATTATTCCTGTCTCATTACACAGGACCAATCTAAGATAGCTTGCTCCCTTGTAGGTTCTGTAACATACTGTTCCAAGAAACAATCCCGTATGCATTCTATGAATTCCTCCTCCAAGCTACCCCGTGCGATTTGAGTTGACCAATCAATATGTAGGTTAAAATCCCCCATGATTACTGCCGTTCCTTTTTCACATGTCTCCGTTATTTCCTTGATTATTGCCCGCCCCTCCGTGAAGTTATTATTTGGGGCCTATAAACTACGCCCACCAGTGACTTTTTCCCCTTACTATCTCTAATCTCCACCCACAATGATTCAACATTTTGTTCCTTCGAGCCAATATCGTCTCTCACAACTGCCCTGATATCATCCTTTATTAACAGAGCTACCCCACCTCCTTTCCCTTCTTGTCTATCTTTCCGAATCGTCAGATACCCCTGTATGTTTAATTCCCGGTCTTGGCCACTCTGCAACCACGTTTCTGTAATGGCCACCAAATCATACCCATTTGTAATGATTTGTGCTGTCAACTCATTTACTTTATTTCGAATGCTGCGTGCGTTTAGGTAGAGTGTTTTAATACTAGTTTTTAATCCATGATTTTTAGTTTTGACCCCTCCTGCAGCCCCTTTACATTCAGTGGCCCTTTTTGTTTTTTGCCTTGGGTTTCTCTGTCCTCCACCTTTACTCATCTCCTTTCTGTCTTTTGCTTTTGTCTCCTTTTTGTTTCCCTCTGTCTCCCTGCATTGGTTCCCATCCCCCTGCCACATTAGTTTAACTCCTCCCCAACAGCACTCGCAAACACTCCCCCTAGGACATTGGTTCCGGTCCTGCCTAGGTGCAGACCGTCCGGTTTGTACTGGTCCCACCTCCCCCAGAACCGGTTCCAATGCCCCAGGAATTTGAATCCCTCCCTGCTGCACCATGCCTCAAGCCACGTATTCATCTGAGCTATCCTGCGATTCCTACTCTGACTAGCATGTGGCACTGGTAGCAATCCTGAGATTACTACTTTTGAGGTCCTACGTTTTAATTTAGCTCCTAGCTCCTTAAATTGATCTCGTAGGACCTCATCCCTTTTTTTACCTATATCGTTGGTACCAATGTGCACCACGACAACTGGCTGTTCACCCTCCCTTTTCAGAATGTCCTGCACCCGTTCCGAGACAACCTTGACCCTTGCACCAGGGAGGCAATATACCATCCTGGAGTCTCGGTTGCGGCCGCAGAACCGCCTGTCTATTCCCCTTACAATCGAATCCCCTATCACTATCGCTCTCCCACTCTTTTTCCTGCCCTCCTGTGCAGCAGAGCCAGCCACGGTGCCATGAACTTGGCTGCTGCTGCCCTCCCCTGATGAGTCAGCCCCCTCAACAGTACTCAAAACGGTGTATCTGTTTTGCAGGGGGATGACCGCAGGGGACCCCTGCACTACCTTCCTTGCACTGCTCTTCCTGCTGGTCTTCCATTCCCTAGCTGGCTGTGGACCCTTCACCTGCGGTATGACCAACTCACTAAACGTGCTATTCACATCATTCTCAGCATTTTATACACCTCTATAAAACAAGTGCTGTACTCTGAGCTCCTTCATGGCAAACGAGCCAAAGGTGGGTAGCGGAAACGCTACAAGGACACCCTCAAAGCCTCCCTGATAAAGTGCAACAACCCCACTGACACCTGGGAGTCCCTGGCCCAAGACCGCCCTAAGTGGAGGAAATGCATCTGAGAGGGCGCTGAGCACCTCGAGTCTCAACGCCGAGAGCATGCAGAAATCAAGCGCAGACCGTGGAAAGAGCGTGCGGCAAACCAGTCCCACCCACTCCTTCCCTCAACGACTATCTGTCCCACCTGTGAAAGAGTCTATGGCCCTCGTATTGGACTGTTCAGCCACCAAAGAATTCACTTCAGGAGTGGAAGCAAGTCTTCCTCGATTCCGAGGGACTGCCTATGATGATGATGATATGTAGAATATCATTTTGGCATATTCAAGCTGATTGACACAAGCTAGACTTGTCAATATTTAATACCATATTTAATGCTTGAGTGGCGAAGGGATCATTTTATAAAATTGAATGAATGAGAATGATTTGGAATATTGGAATTCCCTATTTGGATCAAATCTTGGATCAGCTGTATGTACCTCTAGAGTCAACAACAGCAGAGAAATTATTACATTCCTAAATCTTGTAAAGACATGAGGTCCTGTCATGAGGTCCTGCCCTTCATCAGGACAGTCCTTGGTTTATGACTGTGATAAAATAACTTCAAAGTTACTTGTCAGTTGAAAACACCCATTTGCAGCTTAGTGCTAAAAGCAGAATCTAACATTTTCATAGAACATAGAACATAGAAAATAGGTGCAGGAGCAGGCCATTCTAGCCTGCACCACCATTCAATGAGTTCATGGCTGAACATGAAACTTCAGTACCCCCTTCCTGCTTTCACGCCATACCCCTTGATCCCCCGAGTAGTCAGGACTTCATCTAACTCCCTTTTGAATATATTTAGTGAATTGGCCTCAACTACTTTCTGTGGTAGAGAATTCCACAGGTTCACCACTCTCTGGGTGAAGAAGTTTCTCCTTATTTCGGTCCTAAATGGCTTACCCCTTATCCTTAGACTGTGACCCCTGGTTCTGGACTTCCCCAACATTGGGAACATTCTTCCTGCATCCAACCTGTCCAAACCCGTCAGAATTTTAAACGTTTCTATGAGGTCCCCTCTCACTCTTCTGAACTCCAGTGAATACAAGCCCAGTTGATCCAGTCTTTCTTGATAGGTCAGTCCCACCATCCCGGGAATCAGTCTGGTGAATCTTCGCTGCACTCCCTCAATAGCAAGAATGTCCTTCCTCAAGTTAGGAGACCAAAACTGAACACAATATTCAAGGTGAGGCCTCACCAAGGCCCTGTACAACTGTAGTAACACCTCCCTGCCCCTGTACTCAAATCCCCTCGCTATGAAGGCCAACATGCCATTTGCTTTCTTAACTGCCTGCTGTACCTGCATGCCAACCTTCAATGAATGATGTACCATGACACCCAGGTCTCGTTGCACCTTCCCTTTTCCTAATCTGTCACCATTCAGATAATAGTCTGTCTCTCTGTTTTTACCACCAAAGTGGATAACCTCACATTTATCCACATTATACTGCATCTGCCATGCATTTGCCCACTCACCTAATCTGTCCAAGTTACCCTGCATCCACCTCACAGCTCACACCGCTACCCAGCTTAGTGTCATCTGCAAACTTGGAGATATTACACTCGATTCCTTCATCTAAATCATTGATGTATATTGTAAATAGCTGGGGTCCTAGCACTGAGCCCTGCGTCACCCCACTAGTCACTGCCTGCCATTCTGAAAATGACCCGTTTATCCCGACTCTCTGCTTCCTATCTGCCAACCAATTCTCTATCCATGTCAGTACATTACCCCCAATAACATGTGCTTTAATTTTGCATATAAATCTCTTGTGTGTGACCTTGTCAAAAGCTTTTTGAAAGTCGAAATACACCACATTCACTGGTTCTCCCTTGTCCACTCTGCTAGTTATATCCTCAAAAGATTCTAGAAGATTTGTCAAGCATGATTTCCCTTTCATAAATCCATGCTGACTTGGACCGATCCTGTCACTGCTTTCCATATGCGCTGCTATTTCATCTTTAATAATTGATTCCAACATTTTCCCCACTACCGATGTCAGGCTAACCGGTCTATAATTCCCTGTTTTCTCTCTCCCTCCTTTTTTAAAAAGTGGTGTTATATTAGCTACCCTCCAGTCCATAGGAACTGATCCAGAGTCAGTAGACTGTTGGAAAATGATCACCAATGCATCCACTATTTCTAGGGCCACTTTCTTAAGTACTCTGGGATGCAGACTATCAGGCCCTGGGTATTTATCGGCCTTCAATCCCATCAATTTTCCTAACACAATTTCTTGACTAATAAGGATTTCCTTCAGTTCTTCCTTCTCGCTAGATCCTCTGTCCCCTAATATTTCCGGAAGGTTATTCGTGTCTTCTTTCGTGAAGACAGAACCAAAGTATTTGTTCAATTGGTCTGCCATTTCTCTGTTCCCCATTACAAATTCACCTGATTCTGACTGCAAGGGACGTACGTTTATCTTCACTAATCTCTTTCTCTTCACATATCTATAGAAGCTTTTGCAGTCAGTTTTTATTTTCCCAGCAAGCTTCCTCTTATACTCTATTTCCCCCCTCATAATTAAACACTTTGTCCTCCTCTGCTGGATTCTAAATTTCTCCCAGTCCTCAGGTTTGCTGCTTTTTCTGGCCAATTTATATGCCTCTTCCTTGGATTTAACCCTATCCCTTATTTCCCTTGTTAACCATGGTTGAGCCACCTTCCCCGTTTTATTCTTACTCCAGACAGGGATGTACAATTGTTGAAGTTCATCCATGTGATATCTAAATGTCTACCATTGCCTATCCACCATCAACCCTTTAAGTATCATTTGCTAGTCTATTCTAGCCAATTCACGTCTCATACCATCAAAGTTACCTTTTCTTAGGTTCAGGACCCTAGTCTCTGAATTAACTGTGTCACTCTCCGTCTTAATAAAGAATTCTACCATATTATGGTCACTCTTCCCCAAGGTGCCTCGCACAACAAGATTGCTAATTAGTCCTTTCTCATTACACATCACCCAGTCTAGGATGGCCAGCTCTCCAGTTGGTTCCTCGACATATTGGTCTGAAAATCATCCCTAATACACTCCAGGAAATCTCCTCCACCATATTGCTACCAGTTTGGTTAGCCCAATCTATATGTAGATTAAAGTCGCCCGTGATAACTGCTGTACCTTTATTGCACGCATCCCTAATTTCTTGTTTGATGCTATCCCCAATCTCACTACTACTGTTTGGTGGTCTGTACACAACTCCCACTATTGTTTTCTGCCCTTTGGTATTCCGCAGCTCTACCCATACTGATTCCACATCATCCAAGCTAATGTCCTTCCTTACTATTGTGTTAATTTTCTCTTTAATCAGCAATGCTACCCCACCTCCTTTTCCTTTCTGTTGATCCTTCTTGAATGTTGAATACCCCTGGATGTTGAGTTCCCAGCCTTGGTCGCCCTGGAGCCATGGCTCCGTAATCCCAATTATATCATATTTGTTAAAAGCTGCCTGCGCAGTTAATTCATCCATTTTATTCCGAATACTCCTCGCATTGAGGCACAGAGCTTCAGGCTTGTCTTTTTAACACACTTTGTCTGTTTAGAATGTTGCTGTAAAATGGCTCTTTTTGATTTTTGCCTTAGATTTCTCTGCCCTCTTCTTTTACTTTTCTTCTTTCTATCTTTTGTTTCTGCCCCATTTTACTTCCCTGTGTCTCCCTGCATAGGTTCCCATCCTCCTGCCATATTAGTTTAACCCCTTCCCAACAGCACTAGGACATTTGTTCCGGTCCTGCCCAGGTGCAGACCGTCCGGTTTGTACTGGTCCCACCTCCCTCAGTACCGGTTCCAATGTCCCAAGTATTTGAATCCCTCCCTCCTGCACCACTCCTCAAGCCATGCATTCATCTTAGCTATCCTGCTATTTCTACTCTGACTAGCACGTGGCACTGGTAGCAATCCTGAGATTCCTATCTTTGAGGTCCTGCTTGTTAATTTAACTCCTAGCTCCCTAAATTCATCTTGTAGGACCTCATCCCATTTTTTACCTATATGCACCACGATGACTGGCTGTTCACCGCACCACCGCACCCCCCCCCCTCCATAATGTCCTGCAGCCATTCTGAGACATCCTTGACCCTTGCACCAGGGAGGTAACATACCATCCTGGAGTCTCAGTTGCGACCGCGGAAACGCCTATCTATTCCCCTTACAATAGAATCCCCTATCACTATAGCTCTCCCATGCTTTTTCCTGCCCTTCTGTTTCAAGATTGGAATATTACTCTCTTATTCTCTGTTCACACCTCCAACACCTCCACCCTCAGTGCTCACAATACTCCATTATTTACTCGATTATTTACTCCCCTACAAACTGCACCACACTTCACTATACTTCTTCTCATACTCACCACTATTGCAACCCTCACTGCCCCACGCCTCACATCTGACACATACTGCATCTCAACTTTTCAACCATGGCTGCAATATTCTGTAAACTCCTCTCAGGACTGTCAATGACACACTCCTTTCTTTCAGGAGAAGGTCTCCCAAGATCTGAGACAGGAGGCTGGCACCGGGGGAGAGTAAGCCCATCTGTATACACTCTATCCGGTTGATGAGGGATATAGCGATGTGGGCAGAGGCAGCTTCATGGCAAATGGAAATATTGTGAGATACTGCACAGCAAAGTCCCACAAACAGCCATAAAGTAAGCTACCAGATCATCTATTTTTTAGTGTTGGTTGAGGGATAAATGTTGGAAAGAATACACTGAGAGAACTCCTCTGCTCTTCTTTGGATAGTGCTGTGGGATCTTTTACATCCACTTGAGAGGGCATCTTGGTTTTATGTCTCAGCCAAAAGATGGCACCTCCAACAATGCAGAATTCCCTCTGGTCATTATCACATTGCTGCTTGTGGGACTTTGTTGTGAGCAAATTTCCTACATTTCCTACATAACTACAGTGACTACACATCAAAAGTGCTTGATTGCCTGTAAAGCACTTTGGGACACCCTGAGATTGTGAAAAGCACTATATAAATGCAAGTCTTTCTTTCTTTCAGTGCTACAATGAAATGTCAGCCTAGATTATGTGCTCAAATCTCTGGAGTGGGGCTTGAACCACCTAACTTTCTGACTTAGGAACAAGAGTGCTACCACTGAGCTAGTGCTAACATTTACAGCAAGCATTACTGTAAGTGATCCCAAGGATGTTACAAAACTGTTGTATCATTGGGGAGGAAGAGCATATCAACTATTTGCTCATTATATAATTTATTGTTTTTCATTCTGATTCAGTTACTGTTTAACTACCATGTGGAATTATGTGACACATACAGTCTGTGTCAATGAAATGAATAAAAATGAAACTGTACAGCTACATGCTTTTCTTTAATTCCTCGTACCTGTACTGCTTTAAACTACTTACATACTGAGCCATATAGTTTCATACAGAATGGCAGTAATACATTACAGTAAAGTCATCAGATCAGCCAGGGCCTCATTCTCTCCTAACACAAGAATAGACACATAAGCCTGATTTGTGTCCAATTTTATTATTCTACCACAGAGCATCAAAAAGGTAAGATTAATAAGTAAACGTTCTGCTAATACTCCAAGGGTGCACACTCACACCCTTAGTACTAACAGAGGAATGGTTGTGCAGGCTCTCTCAGGTGAAGCACCGTGGAACTGCATTTTTATGTTTTCTTACACCATAAAACTGTACATAAATAAAGCCACTTCATGGTAACATTGTGATTATGTTACTTCACTCGCAATCTAAAGGCCTGGACTAATAATCTGTAGATGTGAGTTCAAGTCCCACCATGCAGTTGGGGAATTTAAATGTAATTAATTAAATAAATCTGGAATAAAAAATTAGTATCAGTAATAATGACAATGAAACTATCAAATTGTTGTAAAAACCCAACTGGTTCACTAATGTTCTTTAGGGAAGGAAACCTGCCTTCTTACCCTGTCTGGCCTATATATGACTCTAGACCCACAGCAATGTGGTTGACTCTTAACTGCACTCTGAAATGGCCGAGCAAACCATTCTGTCGTATCAAAAAAACCTGCTACAAGGGCAATTAGGGATGGGCAATAAATGCCGGCCTTGCTAGCGATGCTCACATCCTGTGAATGAATAAAAAAAACATACATAGAAACATAGAAACATAGAAAATAGGTGCAGGAGCAGGCCATTCAGCCCTTCTAGCCTGCACCGCCATTCAACGAGTTCATGGCTGAACATGAAACTTCAGTACCCCCTTCCTGCTTTCCCCCTTGATCCCCCGAGTAGTAAGGACTTCATCTAACTCCCTTTTGAATATATTTAGTGAATTGGCCTCAACTACTTTCTGTGGTAGAGAATTCCACAGGTTCACCACTCTCTGGGTGAAGAAGTTTCTCCTTATCTCGGTCCTAAATGGCTTACCCCTTATCCTTAGACTGTGACCCCTGGTTCTGGACTTCCCCAACATTGGGAACATTCTTCCTGCATCCAACCTGTCCAAACCCGTCAGAATTTTAAACGTTTCTATGAGGTCCCCTCTCATTCTTCTGAACTCCAGTGAATACAAGCCCAGTTGATCCAGTCTTTCTTGATAGGTCAGTCCCACCATCCCGGGAATCAGTCTGGTGAATCTTCGCTACACTCCCTCAATAGCAAGAATGTCCTTCCTCAAGTTAGGAGACCAAAACTGTACACAATACTCCAGGTGTGGCCTCACCAAGGCCCTGTACAACTGTAGCAACACCTCCCTGCCCCTGTACTCAAATCCCCTCGCTATGAAGGCCAACATGCCATTTGCTTTCTTAACCGCCTGCTGTACCTGCATGCCAACCTTCAATGACTGATGTACCATGACACCCAGGTCTCGTTGCACCTTCCCTTTTCCTAATCTGTCACCATTCAGATAATAGTCTGTCTCTCTGTTTTTACCACCAAAGTGGATAACCTCACATTTATCCACATTATACTTCATCTGCCACGCATTTGCCCACTCACCTAACCTATCCAAGTCACTCTGCAGCCTCATAGCATCCTCCTCGCAGCTCACACTGCCACCCAACTTAGTGTCATCCGCAAATTTGGAGAGACTACATTTAATCCCCTCGTCTAAATCATTAATGTACAATGTAAACAGCTGGGGTCCCAGCACAGAACCCTGCGGTACCCCACTAGTCACTGCCTGCCATTCCGAAAAGTACCCATTTACTCCTACTCTTTGCTTCCTGTCTGACAACCAGTTCTCAATCCACGTCAGCACACTACCCCCAATCCCATGTGCTTTAACTTTGCACATTAATCTCCTGTGTGGGACCTTGTCGAAAGCCTTCTGAAAGTCCAAATATACCACATCAACTGGTACTCCTCTGTCCACTTTATTGGAAACATCCTCAAAAAATTCCAGAAGATTTGTCAAGCATGATCTCCCTTTCACAAATCCATGCTGACTTGGACCTATCATGTCACCATTTTCCAAATGCGCTGCTATGACATCCTTAATAATTGATTCCATCATTTTACCCACTACTGAGGTCAGGCTGACTGGTCTATAACTCCCTGCTTTCTCTCTCCCTCCTTTTTTAAAAAGTGGGGTTACATTGGCTACCCTCCACTCGATAGGAACTGATCCAGAGTCAATGGAATGTTGGAAAATGACTGTCAATGCATCCGCTATTTCCAAGGCCACCTCCTTAAGTACTCTGGGATGCAGTCCATCAGGCCCTGGGGATTTATCGGCCTTCAATCCCATCAATTTCCCCAACACAATTTCCCGACTAATAAAGATTTCCCTCAGTTCCTCCTCCTTACTAGACCCTCTGACCCCTTTTATATCCGGAAGGTTGTTTGTGTCCTCCTTAGTGAATACTGAACCAAAGTACTTGTTCAATTGGTCTGCCATTTCTTTGTTCCCCGTTATGACTTCCCCTGATTCTGACTGCAGGGGACCTACGTTTGTCTTTACTAACCTTTTTCTCTTTACATACCTATAGAAACTTTTGCAATCCGCCTTAATGTTCCCTGCAAGCTTCTTCTCATACTCCATTTTCCCTGCCCTAATCAAACCCTTTGTCCTCCTCTGCTGAGTTCTAAATTTCTCCCAGTCCCCAGGTTCGCTGCTATTTCTGGCCAATTTGTATGCCATTTCCTTGGCTTTAATACTATCCCTGATTTCCCTAGATAGCCACGGTTGAGCCACCTTCCCTTTTTTATTTTTACGCCAGACAGGAATGTACAATTGTTGTAATTCATCCATGCGGTCTCTAAATGTCTGCCATTGCCCATCCACAGTCAACCCCTTAAGTATCATTAGCCAATCTATCTTAGCCAATTCATGTCTCATACCTTCAAAGTTACCCTTCTTTAAGTTCTGGACCATGGTCTCTGAATTAACTGTTTCATTCTCCATCCTAATGTAGAATTCCACCATATTATGGTCACTCTTCCCCAAGGGGCCTCGCACAATGAGATTGCTAATTAATCCTCTCTCATTACACAACACCCAGTCTAAGATGGCCTCCCCCCTAGTTGGTTCCTCGACATATTGGTCTAGAAAACCATCCCTTATACACTCCAGGAAATCCTCCTCCACCGTATTGCTTCCAGTTTGGCTAGCCCAATCTATGTGCATATTAAAGTCACCCATTATAACTGCTGCACCTTTATTGCATGCACTCCTAATTTCCTGTTTGATGCCCTCCCCAACATCACTACTACTGTTTGGAGGTCTGTACACAACTCCCACTGACGATTTTTGCCCTTTAGTGTTCTGCAGCTCTACCCATATAGATTCCACATCATCCAAGCTAATGTCTTTCCTAACTATTGCATTAATCTCCTCTTTAACCAGCAATGCTACCCCACCTCCTTTTCCTTTTATTCTATCCTTCCTGAATGTTGAATACCCCTGGATGTTGAGTTCCCAGCTCTGATCATCCTGGAGCCATGTCTCCGTAATCCCAATCACATCATATTTGTTAACATCTATTTGCACAGTTAATTCATCCACCTTATTGCGGATACTCCTTGCATTAAGAGACAAAGCCTTCAGGCTTGCTTTTTTAACACCCTTTGTCCTTTTAGAATTTTGCCGTACAGTGGCCCTTTTTGTTCTTTGCCTTGGGTTTCTCTGCCCTCCACTTTTCCTCATCTCCTTTCTGTCATTTGCTTTTGCCTCATTTTTGTCTCCCTCTGTCTCCCTGCATAGGTTCCCATCCCCCTGCAATATTAGTTTAACTCCTCCCCAACAGCACTAGCAAACACTCCCCCTAGGACATTGGTTCCGGTCCTGCCCAGGTGCAGACCATCCGGTTTGTACTGGTCCCACCTCCCCCAGAACCGGTTCCAATGCCCCAAGAATTTGAATCCCTCCCTGCTGCACCACTGCTCAAGCCATGTATTCATCTGCGCTATCCTGTGATTCCTACTCTGACTAGCACGTGGCACTGGTAGCAATCCCGAGATTACTACTTTTGAGGTCCTACTTTTTAATTTAGCTCCTAGCTCCTTAAATTCTTTTCGTAGGACCTCATCCCTTTTTTTACCTATGTCGTTGGTACCAATGTGCACCATGACAACTGGCTGTTCTCCCTCCCATTTCAGAATGTCCTGCACCTGCTCCGAGACATCCTTGACCCTTGCACCAGGGAGGCAACATACCATCCTGGAGTCTCGGTTGCGTCCGCAGAAACGCCTATCTATTCCCCTCACCATCGAATCCCCTATCACTATCGTGCTCCCAATCTTTTTCCTGCCCTCCTTTGCAGCAGAGCCACCTACGGTGCCATGAACTTGGCTGCTGCTGCCCTCCCCTGATGAGTCACCCCCCCCAACAGTACTCAAAGCAATGTATCTGTTTTGCAGGGGGATGACCACAGGGGACCCCTGCACTACCTTCCTTGCACTGCTCTTTCTGATGGTCTTCCATTCCCTATCTGGCTGTGGACCCTTCTCCTGCGGTAAGACCAACTCACTACACGTGATACTGCTGCTAATTGATCTTTACATTTCCCCCTTATGCAACGGAGGAAGGTAGATCTTCTGATAGATTTAAAAAGAGCTCTGTATAGATGCTGTTTTATTTCTTATGATTGCTTACAACCTGTCGCATGATTGACTAAATTTAAGCCTGTGTTGTGATTCACCATTTTCTTTTTTATCTAGCTGATGATTAAGGTGAACTATTAAAATCATGGATGGACAAGCTCGGAAGGTTAGCACCAACACAGAGGGAAAGGGAGGAGCCAGGTATTGATAAGAATTTGCCAATGGATGGCTCTTGACCCTCAGCAACAGTCATATGCCTCGAATGGAGCTTAGAACAAGTCTATTTAAATTATTTCCTCAAAAAGAATGATTAAGCAAGTTTCTGCTTTCGTCCATTTGCACTCCATGTTTTAAAGGGACAGGCCATGGTTAACTAACTCCACCTTGGTAGCAAAGAGTTTTATGCCCTGATATGCAAAGAGAGGCCAATATCTGTGGGCTGTCATGGCATAAAACTCAATTTATTATATAATAATACATTATGCATTGTATGATATAACACTGTATCGACTGACTTACCAGGATCAGTGCTATGGGAGATGCTCTAATTAATAAAAAATATATGTGGGATCTTGATGTTTTGTTCTTTAGATAGATTCTATCACAACAAGATTACAATAATTAAATAAATCAGAGAAATGCAGGTGGTATATTCTATCAAATTTTCTCTCATAATACTCCTGTGAAGCGCCATGGGATGTTTTATTACGTTAAAGGTGCTATATAAATACACGTTGTTGTTGTTGTTGTTCAGCTCCAGGTCTGATCCTATCAGAATCCCAGAATATTTTTTCACACAGAAAGTTTCATATTAATCTACTGACTGTCTACATAGGTATATGCGTGTGATAGAACTATCATCAGCTGAAAGCAAAATTATCACATGACAAAGGTCCCAGGGAGCATTGAGCTGAGCCCTCCAATCAGGCACATATGATGTATCTACCAGTTTCCTTAAATTCTCATTCCTTTTCTCATGCTGCTTATTTTAAATTAGCCATCTTGATCTAATCACTCTCATACATGCCTGCAAGATTCTTAAAAAGCTAGTTTAGTAAATGCATTACAGCTTCCTTCCCTCCTTTCAAGCATTGAAGATAATATTGCTGACAGACGATGAGGATTATGAAATAAATATTTTAAAGTACACCAGTGAATTGAGAGCGCAGTGGATATTTTGCCCTTATTGTATTGAAGGAATTTCAGCATGCAGCTCACATAAGGCAGGCTGCCATTCTTGTTTTACCAATTATTAGTAATCTTCCATTGTCACAGTTAAGTGACCCTGCTTTATTGATGGACTCCTGTCTTAATCAGATCAAGTTTATGTATCAGTTCTTTTTTCCTCATTAATATGCCGAAGTCAACCATGAGATTAGGTCATATCTGTACACAGTTCTTCGTTTTCCTTGCATCCATTTAAATAGAGAAATTACTAACTGCCTGCTATATTTTCAGCAGTATCATTCTCTCCCCACAGCACAGGAACTTCCTTTCCAACATTTGTATTAATAGGGAGGAAACACTAATCCGTCTTCAAACCATATTTGGAGAACCATAATTAAGTGCCTGTCGTGGCTCAATGATAGCCTTCTTGCTTTTGAGTTAGAAGGTTTTGGGTTAAACCCCATTCCAGAGACATAATCTAGGCTTAATACTTCAGTGCAGTACTGAAGGAGTGCTACACTGTCAGAGGTGCTGTCTTTTGCATGAGATGTTAAATTACCTGCTCAGGGTAATGCAAGGGATTCCATGGCACTGTTTGACGAAGAGTAGAGTAGTTGCCTGGCCAATATTTATCCCTCAACCAAAGCCACTTGAAACAGATTATCTGGTTATGTATCTCATTGATATTTGCAGAACATGGTTGTGCCCAAACTGTTTGCCGCATTTACCAATATCGCAACAGTGACGATACTTTAAAAGTACTTTATTTGTTGTGAAGTGTTTGGGACGTCTGGAGGAGGTGAAAGGTGCTACATAAATGCAATTTCTTTCTTCCTTCTTTCAAATTTGGGTCTGTTTGCTTCAGTTAACACAAACAAACTTTTACACAGAGCTCCCCAGCTGAGCTGAATGGAAGTTCCTTCCTGATCTCTTTTCCTCAGATCCCAAAGCGTCCCCAGGCTGTACATAGAACTGTGGCTGAGAGGTGGCCATCATACATCCAGGGCTCTACCAATTCTGACGCAGCTCTAGGAGACATATGAGAATGTTGTAGAAATGGCTCCTCTTCAGAGCATTACTCCCCCTGCCCACATGAAACTCCTGCCCCTGCTCAGTGCCTCTTCACATCAGTGCAGTCAAATACAGGAATTTACTTGAGGGGAAATTGAAACAATGGGCTTGATCTTGCTGGAGCAGGGCATCTTGTGGCGTGCCTGGTTAGTTAGACTTTTTTCTGCACCCTCCAGGTCACACAATCTTTGCCCCGTAACGTGCTGGAGATGCGAGCAAGGGCAACAGGGCATCTGGGACCTTGGTGAACGATGGGAACAATAGTGTGTCTCCTTAACCAATGAGATTTAAAGATTGAGAAAGAAACCGATGACAGAGAAGAGGGTGAATTAGGTTGGGTGACTTACAGTCAAATCAGTTACAGAAAGAGAAATAAAGAGAAGGAAAGAAAGATTGGAATTAGAGACAGAGAGAAAATGAAACAGAAAGGAAAAATAAGACAAAAATGTGAAAATATTTAATTTGGCATTTTTTAAATCTCTAGCAATAATTGATTACATGCAGGAATGAGATTGAAACATTTAAATTGTTCCCTTTTAGGACCAGTGAGGTTGATTGGCATCGCAAATACAATTATCACATCGTTAAAAAGGTACTTATACACTTAATTTCTGGCGAGGTTACTGAGCAATTAATGTGCAAATCCAGCAAGTTCTTAAAAATAATGGGGAGGCGAAGGGCAAGATGCCAGTTGTGCAAAGCAAAAGGTGGAGCGGCGGAAATTGACCAGCAAGTTCTGGAGTTTCGCAACTCATGGCGTATCTCTTAATTATTTGAACTTGATTTGATTTTGCACATTAAAACAGAGTGCATCGTTCGGAAGTCACTATTTTTCCAGCAAAGTCTGACCTCGGTGAATCTGAGAGGCCCCGACCCGAGCGGCGAGCGGCCGGACCTCAGTGAATCTGAGCTGCCTTGACCCGAGTGGCCCTGACCTCGATGAGTCTGAGGCCAGAGAGTTCGGTGAGTTCGGGAGGCCAGGAATCCGAGGAGCAGGAGGGCCGGAAGTAGGCGAGGAGTTCACTTCTGGCGAGAACCCTTTGTCCGGGCAGGTAAGTTGTTGGCTGTTTGATTGGTTCGTATCTCTCTTTTTTTCTTTTTAATTAAATTTTAATTAGATAAGTCTAATTAGAGGGATGGCAGGGCAGCTCAGTCCTGTGGAGTGCATGTCCTGTGGCATGAGGGAAGTCCTAGACGCTTTGCATGGCCTAGACAACCATGTGTGCAGGAAGTGTCTCTAGCTTCAACTACTCGAGCTCCGCATCTTGGAGCTTGTGCGGCGGCTGGAGTCAATGCGGTGCATCCGCGAGGCTGAGCGCTATGTGGAAAGCATGTTTCAGGAGGTGGTCACCTTGCAGTTTAAAAGCATGCAGATAGAAGGGAAATGGGTGACCACCAGATGGAGTAATATGCTAGGCAGGTAGTGCAGGAGTCCCCCCGTGAGTCCATTGCGCTTTCCAACTGATATTCTCTTCTGAGCACTGGTGTGGGCGATGGTGCCTCTGGGGAGTGCAGCCAGAACCAAGTCCAAGGCACCATGGGTGGTTCAGCTGCACATGGGGAAGGGACAAAGAATAAAAGAGCTGTAGCGGTAGGGGATTCAACAGTTAGGGGAATAGAGAGGCGTTTCTGCGGCCATAGAAGTGACTCAGGATGGTATGGTGCCTCCCTGATGCTAGGGTCAAGGATGTCACAGAGTGGGCGCAGTGCATCCTGGGGGGAGAGGGTAAACAGCTAGAGATTGTGGTCCATATAACAACAATATAGATAGAAAGAGGGATGAGGTCCTGCAAGCAGAATTTAGGGAGCTAGGAGATAAATTAAAGGGTAGGACCTCAAAGGTAGTAATCTCCGGGTTACTACCGGTGCCACATGCTAATGAGTATAAGAATAGAGGGATAGAGAGGATGAACGCGTGGCTGGAGAGTTGGTATAGGAGGGAAGGCTTTAAATTCCTGAGGCATTGGGACCGCTTCTGGGGGAGATGGGACCTGTACAAACCGGATGGGTTGCACCTTAACAGCGCCGGGACCAATAACCTCACTGGGAGTTTTGCTAGTGCTGTTGGGGAGAGTATAAACTATCTTGGCAGGGGGAAGGGAACCTGAGAACAAATTCAATAGGGAAGGAAGTAAAGCTGAAATTGAATAGCAAGAATTTAGAAAGTGAATTTTAAGACAGAGGAAACAAGGGTGAGGAAGTAGTAATCAAGGAGGTCTTCCTGTGTTAAATGGTATATACTTTAATGCAAGGGGTATAGCAAATAAGGCGAATGAGCTAAGATTACAGTTAGACACTTGGGAGTATGACATTATAGCCATTACAGAGAGGGGAGTAAAAAGCGGGGGGGCGGGGGATCACGGTATTGATTAAAGAAACTATTACAGCGGAGAGGAGGGATGATATGTTAGAGAGATCATCAAATGAGGTCATATGGGTCGAATTGAAAAATAAAAAAGGGGCGATCACACTGCTGGACGTGTATTATAAACCCCCAAACAGTGGGAGTGAGATAGAGGAGCAAATATGTAGCCACATTTCTGTGAAGTCCAAAAACCATAGGGCAGTAATAGTAGGGGATTTTAACTATACTAATATTGATTAGGACAAATATATTGTGAAGGGTATAGAGGGTGCGGAATTCTTAAAATGCATTCAAGAGAACTTTTTTAGTCAGTATGTAACAAACCCAACACGAGAGGGGGCAGTTTGGGATTTAGTTTTGGGGAATGAAGCTGGGCAGGTTGAAGCAGTATTAGTGGGAGAGCACTTGGATGCCAGTGACCATAATTCAATCAGATTCAAGTTAGGTATGGATAAGGACAATGATAGACCAGGAATAAAAGTCCCAATTTGGGGAAAAGCTAACTTTGCTAAGTTGAGGAGTGATTTAGCCACAGTGGACTGGAAACAGCTAGTTGTAGGTAAATCAGTGTCGGAACAGTAGGAGGCATTCAAGGAGAAGACCCGGAAGGCTCAGGTCAAACATGTGCCCTTAAAGAAAAAGGGTTGGAATAACAATTCTAGAGCCCCCTGGATGTCTAGGGACTTACAGGGGAGGATAAAGAAAAAAAGGGAAGCTTATGTCATATACCGACAGATAAATACTGTAGAATCTTTGGAGGAATATAGAAAGTTCAGAAGTAAAATTAAAAAGGATATTAGGAATGCTAAGAGAGAGCATGAAAAATTCCTGGCAAGTAAAATGAAGGAAAACACAAAGATGTTCTATAAATATATTAAGAGCAAGAGGATAACTAAAGAAAGGATAGTGCCTATTAGAGACCATGAGGGTAATCTTTGTGTGGAGGCGGAAGATGTTGGTATGGTTCTTAATGAATACTTTGCATCTGTTTTCACAAAGGAAAGGGACAATGCTATTGAGGAGTGTGAAATTCTGGAATGAAATAAACATAGTGAGAGAGGAGGTATTAAGGGGTTTAGCAGCTTTGAAAGTAGATAAGTTCCCAAGCCCGGATGAAATTCATCTCAGGCTGTTGAGTGAAGTAAAGGAGGAAATAGCAGAGGCCTTGACCACCATTTTCCAGTCCTCTTTGGATTTGGGCATCGTGCCGGAGGACTGGAGGACTGCTAATGTGGTACTCTTGTTTAAGAAGGGAGAAAGGGATAGGCCAACTAATTACAGGCCTATCAGCCTAACCTCAGTGATAGGAAAATTATTGGAAGAAATCCTGAAAGACAGGATAAATCTGCAGTGGAAAGGCAAGGATTAATTAGGGATAGTCAGCACGGATTTGTTAAGGAAAGATCATGTTTGACTAACCTGATTGAATTTTTTGAGGAGGTAACCAGGATGAGGGTAGTGCATACGATGTAGTGTATATGGACTTTAGCAAACCTTTTGATAAGGTCCCACATGGTAGACTGGTCACGAAGGTTAAAGCCCATGGGATGCAGGGCAAAGTGGCAAGTTGGATCCAAAATTGGCTTGGAGGTAGGAAGCAAAGGATAATGATTGATGGAGGTTTTTGTGACTGGAAAGATGTTTCCAGTGGGGTTCGGTAGGGCTCAGTACTGGGTCCCTTGCTTTTTGTGGTACACATCAATGATCTAGATTTGAATATAGGGAGTATGATTAAGAAGTTTGCAGCTGACACTAAAATTGGTTGTGTGGTTGATAATGAAGAGGAATGTCATGGACTGCAGGAGGATATCAATCTACTGGTCAGGCGGGCAGAAAAGTGGCAAATGGAATTTAATTCGGAGAAGTGTGAGGTAATGCACTTGGGGAGGGCTAATAAGGAAAGGGTATACACATTAAACGGTAGGCCACTTAAAAGTATACATGAACAAAGGGACCTTGGAGTGCTTGTCCACAGATCCCTGAAAGTAGCAGGCCAGATGGATAAGGTGGTTTAGAAGGCATATGGAATGCTTACCTTTATTGGCCGAGGCATAGAATACAAGAGCAGGGAGGTTATGCTTAAATTGTATAATATTTTAGTTAGGCCACAGCTGGAGTACTGCATGCAGTTCTGGTCACCGTATTATAGGAAGAACATGATTGCACTAGAGAGGGTGCAGAGGAGATTTATTAAGATGCTGCCTGGAATGGAGAATTTTGGCTATGAGGACAGATTGGATAGGCTGGGTTTGTTCTCATTGGAACAGAGGAGGCTGAGAGGAGACCTTATTGAGGTGTATAAAATTTTGAGGGGCCTGGATATAGTGGATAACAAGGGCCTATTTCCCTTGCTAATGGGGTCAATTACGAGGGGGCATAGTTTTAAGGTGGTTGGTGGAAGGTTCAGAGGGGATTTGAGGGGAAGCTTCTTCACGCAGAGGGTTGTGGGGGTCTGGAACTCACTGCCTGGAAGGGTGGTGGATGCAGAAACCCTCCCCACATTTAAAAGGTACTTGGATGGGCACTTGAAGTGCCGTAAGTTGCAGGATTGTGGACCGAGAGCTGGTAGGTAGGATTAGACTGGATAACCTCTTGTTGGCTGGCGCAGATACGATGGGAAGTATTGCGGGGAACCAAATACGGCCAGAGTGATCTCCTAGACTAGTTTCGATTGCCTGGATGGGTCATAGAGGAATTTTCCCAGATTTCTTTCCCCAATTGGCCTGTTTTTTTTTAGCTGTTTTTTTGCCTCTCCCCGGAGATCACATGGCTCCAGTTGGGGTGGATTGTAGAATGTTGCAGTGCAGGGGGGCACGCAGTTGTGTGGGGCGGACTGGTTGGGCCGGATGCTCTTTACCTTTCCGCTATTGCACATAGGTTTATATGTAACCTTCAGGGCTGCTGACCGAGGGCCGTGTGGCTCTTTGTTGGCCGGCACGGACACGATGGGCTGAAATGGCCTCCTTCTGCGCTGTAGATTTCTATGTTTCTATATTTCTATGTTTCTATTGTCCTCTAGTGATGCAGCACCTCATTGGTGCTTGAATGTTCTGTGCTGTACAACTGCCTTTGCTTTACTGGTATTTCAGTTACTAAGGCTGGAATTTTCCCTGCCGAGTCTGGTCGGGTGCGTGCGGGTCGTGTTGCGGGTCAGTACCACGACATATTGATCAGCCCACTCTTCAGAGCGATATTAGCATAATGGCCCCTATTAAAGCAGACTTGTGCACTTCACAGCCCTATTAAATGGTGCGGGTCTGATGACATCATGGATGACTCATTTCCAGCGGGGATATTTAAAGCAACCTTGGCCACATCGCATTTGAAGTTTTATGTAAGAGTCTGGGGGAGGATTGGAAAGGAGTGTCTTGTTGTGGAGAAAAAAGGAAAATGACTTCACAAAGACAGAGGGCAACACTCCCCTTTTCTGATGAATCACTACATATTCTTTTCGAGACCATCAGACCAAAAGACCAAAAGACCAAAAGAGCCTGGCTCCAAATTGCTGAGGAAGACAACAGCAGGGATGTCGTGGCGGACCTGGGTGCAGTGCCAGAAGCACTTCAATGTGATCTGCTGAGGTCAGGAAAGGTGAGTGCAAAGCCACACTCACCTTCATCCTGATGTGCCTCTTACCACATCCCCATCACTCTGTCTTCCTAAACCTACTCCTGCGCATCTTTCCTCATATCAAAATATGTTGCACATCCCTCTCTCTCTATGTACATACTCATATCCCCATTTGACAAACCACCCCTCACACTCACCCTCATCCTAATGCAATCATAGCAAGTTACACCACAGAAAGAGGCCATTTGGCATTGGCACCCCACTCTGTCATAGTCACCCTCTACAGATGTAACCCATACATTCCTTACACACATTCCATCACTCTCACTCAAACTTCTCTCCTTTTCCTCCTTGCAGGAGAAGAGAGCACACAACAACAGGAAGAGGGAGAGAACCAGAGATGGCCCACCTGCCTTCAGTACTTTGACTGCAGCAGAGGAAGTGGCCCTGGAGATCTCAAGAGTTGCAGAGCTACTGGCCGTGGGAGAGAAGGGGACATCCCAGCAGCCTTGTAACAGAATTACATCGCATACTGCCACATGGCATACAGCAGTCACTCATATGGTGACTAATGTCAGCAGCCAGTAAATGTTCATCCTGTGCATAATGGTATCATTACCTATTATTAATATAACATTTGTAAGTCATCTCTTTACTCTCCCAAAGGTCCATCAATAGCCCACCACACTGTCCAGCCGGAGGAGGAAGATGACTTCTCAGAGGAGCCTCCAGCCTCTGAGGATGCACCGTCAGCAGACCCAAGCGCACCCAGCACCAGCACAGATACACACACCTCGGTGGGTCCTGTGCGAGATAGTGTTGTCACCTGGTGTTTCACACTTCACAAGTGAGCAAGAGCAGATGGTGTTGACAGGGACAGCAGTGGAGACTCCTCGCCTGAGGGCGCAGGATGCTCCAAGCTCTGCTGAGATGCATGCAGACGCTGAGTCTCGGGGGCCATCCAGAAAGAGGGTGATCTTGGAGGGGCAGCAAGAAATGCAGGAGGCTCTGGCAGGTTTTGCAGCCATGATGTCTGCAACTGTACAGAGAATGGAAGCGTCCATCTCAGACATGAGCACGACCATGTCGCAGATGATGGCGACGAAGTGCTGTTCCATGGAAAGGATGGTCACCTGCATGGAGCAGCTAATGCGCCACTCACATGAGCACATGAACAGATGGCAAGGCTCATAGACCTCCTCTCTAGGAAGGATGTAAACATAGACTTGGGTCCTCTTGACTCCATTGCTGTGCAGCAAGGTGCTCTCCAGTTCCTTGCTAGCAGGGAAGTGCGGGTGGCGGTGAGTGCAAGTGATGGTGAGAGGGAACATGGAACTAGGGGCTCTTCTCAAAGTGCTCCCACTTCTCCCCCATTGAGCCCCCTCAGTCAGTGCCCCACATGCTCCCTCGGATCGCAATGACCGAGTCTGCCCCTGCACAGACTCAGGAGGAGCAGACAGTGGCGGGGCCATCACAGGCTCCAAAATCTGGAGGATGTCCGCCAAGAGTGTCTAAGCATTTGCAGCAGAGAAATGAGCAGCCTGCCCCTGCCTCTGCTGAAGCCACAGAGGATGCACCTCATAGAAGCACGTGTAAAAGCAAAATGACACAGTAGATGCACAAGGGTAAGCACATGGGAGTATAAAGAAGTGTTATTGTTAAGGTTCCATTACTGTTATCACACATATAAAAGTTTCTATTTTCACCATTTTCCAGTCATGCCCACTTTGCTATTTTAGTAGTGATTTTGTGAGTTGGAGTGAATGGTGATACATAATTTTATCTCCAGCAATGGAAGTCCAGTGAAAGGAATGTCTTGGTCAATGTAGGAATACTTTATGGTGTTATTGGGGGGGGCGGGGCGGGGGGGGGGGACTTCGCACAGCAAGTGGGTGCAATGCAGGAAGTTAAGTAAATCTAGCCATGATAAGGCCATCCCTGGCCTCTCAGGCTGCAATGTGCACCGGTGCTGGTGCCATCTTGACCTCAGGCTCCTCCTGCTCCTCCTCCTCATCTTCCAGCTGATGATCCTCCTCCTCATCCTCATCCCCCTCTTCTGAAGAGACTGTGCGCCCAGCGCCTTGCTCCTCGTGCAGAGCTAATCCTTGTTGCTATGCTATGTTGTCCAGCACGCAGCAGACAATTCTGGAGACCCTGGCTGGTGCGTACTGAAGGGCTCCTCCAGATCTGTCAAGGCATCTGAAGCGCATCTTCAGAATGCCTATTGTTTGCTCTATGACACATCTGGTGGACATGTGTCCTTCATTATAACACTCCTCAGCCTCATTGATTGGCCTCCTCAACAGTGTCATTAGCCATGTCTTCAGTGGATAGCCCTTGTCTCCAAGCAGCCAGCTGGTAAGTGTTTGGCAGCGCAAAGAGCTGAGAGAGGGTGGACTGGTGCAGCACGAAAGATTAATGAGAGCTGCCAGGGAATTTGCCACACATATGCATGATGATCTTCCTGTGGTCGCAGACAAGCTGTAATTTGAGGGAGTGGATTCCATTGCGGTTCACAAACACTCCTGGATGATGATGGGGTGCCCTGATGGCCACATGTGTGCAGTCGATGATGCCCTGTACCCGTGGGAAGCCAGTAAGAGTGGCAAAGCCAAGCGCCTGCTCACTAATACTGGCTTCATCAGTGCCAAAGTTCACATAATTGGCTGATTGGTCAAACATGACATCGGTGACCTGTGTGATGCATCTGTGGGTGGCCAACTGCGAGATGCTGCAAATGTCTGCTGCAGATCCCTGGAAGGAGCCTGAGGCAGAGAAGTTGAGGGCACTGGTGACTTTGACAGCCACTGGCAAGGCATGTCCACTAGGCCCTCTGGGCTGCAGGTCTTGTGCCAGCAAGCTGCAAATGTCTGCGATGACCTGGCACAATAGCCTGAGCCTCCTTTGGCATTGCTGCTCAGTCATGTTGAGGAAGCTCATCCTCTGCCTGTATACCCTGTGTTGGGGGTATCACCTCTGGTGCGGTGCAGCCCTGTGCTGATGCTCTCTCTCTTGTGCAGCATCAGGTCATTGAAGAGAAGGTTGGTGGTGTTATTGCTGTCGCTGCTGGTGGTGGTGGGGCTCATTGTGGTCTCATTCTGAGGACCAAGGTGAGACAGTATAAGAAGCAGCCATGCTGATGTAATAGATGGCAGGTCAAGTAGAGATCAGAGGAGCAATCCGTCAATGTTGTGATAGTTACCAGATATGTGGCGAGAATGGCTTCCGAGGTTGCAGAAAAGACTTGCAAACTCTAGCCACCTAAATCTGTGCTCTAAATGGAGTCAGCAAGAGCCTTTCCCTTAGGCAAGTAATGAGTATGTATTTGCATTTTCATGTTCTGCATTAATAACCTCGCTCGATGGCCAGTGAGCTTCCACCTCGGATTGACAGACGCGGTTCCCGGGCTGCGTGATTCCCGTGATCATCCAGTGAAAATCAAAAAGTCTGGTTAAAATCCCAGTTAAGGGTCTCACAACAAGGATTTAATGAGCTGAATTAGGCTATTTACCTCTGCCGTTTGGGTCTTTGGCACGCTGGTAAACGCACCCGAGTTAAAGGCGGGATGACGGCAGGTTCCCGACACACTAGTATTTTCTGCAACTTTTACTGCCGACCTGCCTCCAAACCAACACACAAGGCAGCGGGAAAATTCCTGCCTAGTTCTATATTAGAGCACAGCACATTCAAATACTGAGCCAATCCAAATCACCCTGACTCTCCATTGGAGTCTCCACGTAGTGAATTGCAAGTTTCAGGCAGACAGTGAGGGAGAGCTGCCAAGCAAAGGACAAATGTTTCCTTCTGGAAATGAAAGGAAGAGTTAGCCTGTGCTACCTCCTACTCGTCAGTTCAATAGAGGCACAGGGTGTGATTTTAGATTGGACCTCGGGAGAGAATTGGAGAAAAAGGTGAAAGAAAGCAATGCTGTGTTGCAATCGTTCACAGCTGTTTTATTGCAGCTCCGCATCCATGAAGTTCTAATTCCAAATTCTTTCAATTAGAAGCCCAGATCTCCATTTCTGGCGAAACTTTTACTCGAGTAAAGAATTAGTTGGTTGCTATACTAGCGTACACGTAAATATAGTTTTACTAACATAGTGCCAAATAACTGAGTCTTATAAAAAGGGGAGTATGGATGGAATAAAAGAACTAATACATGGCCTCTGCTTGGACTCTTTCAGACTGAATTCAGGATAGAAATTCCAATTCACAAATTCCTTCTCCAAATCCTTAATATGCTTGTAATACATTTACGCGTGCACTATGTTTACACAGATTTTAGCTCATTTGAAATAAACAAGTTAGCACCTGCATAAAATAGCATACATAAGAATGCGTTAGAAATGTGTTATATTTTTATACATGAACTTCATTGATTAGAATTTCTACATTTTCTTTCATAAAGTATGTATTTTTTTAAATGTCACAGAACATGATATGCTTTCGTTGTTTATTTTGACTGCTTGCACTATTTTAGAAATGTGTTATTAAAAGTACTTTTGAAACCGTTTATATTACAAATAAATGTACAACATTATGGAATCACTGCAGATGAATGAAAATAAATGTTGTCTGTAAAGGTCCTATTGCCGTTAGTTCCAACCTCGTTCGAGCTGTCGGGGGCATACAGAAAGTTTGTAACTCTGCTCTAACTTGGCCTACTCACTCAAGGCTAGGACAGGATGTGAAAAATGAAAAATGTCACACTGCAGCTGAGTTTTATTCTGCATTTAACCATGCTGTACCTAAACCATAGGGTTCCATTTTCCCCAGTGATTTGCTCCATTTTTTTGGCATGTGCCACTTTTAATGGCCTAAATTTAAAAATCCAAGTTTCCCCAAAGATTGTGCGCCAGCGTAACTCAGTTAATTCCAATTTTTTGTAGGTTGGGTTTTTTTTGTGCCACGGAGCATAACCTGATGTACGTGCTAGTTTTTCAAAATTATGCAAGTTTGGGCAACTTATATTTCTCCGAGGATGGCGTATGTGACCACTCTCGAAAAACCTTCTGGGCACTTAAGAAAAACCAGCGTACATCAAAAAATCAGCGCAGAAAGACGCCATTGTTTTTACGCGAAGTTTTGGAGGGAATCAAGAACACATAAATATACATCATCAAGCTTAAATTTTTCGAACTTAAAATGCAGAAAATGGAATTTTCATGGAATTCGTTAAGTTTTGATTTTTCTTAAAGTGCCATGCCACCACCGAAAGTCTCCAAACCGGGCTCGAGGGTTGGAGCGTCAGCCGGCAGAATCAGTCTCTTGCCCAGACACAGGGGCTCGGGGTTCAGCTTGAAAAGAAGCCCAAGGGGGCTGGGGGTGTGGAAGGTGAACTGAATGCATTAGAAGCCTTACACAATGCTACTATGCATCAAATGACTGGGAGACAAAGAATACGGCCTCGCCACCTGGCTCATGATGCCCCGACGCGTAACCCGGACGGAAGCTGACCGGTAATACAACCTGTTGCACATTGCGACATGCAGCATAATAGAGAGGACCATTGGCATCTTGTAACCACATTTCCGATGCCTGGACCATTCCGGAGGCTACTTGCAATACCCCCTCTCACTGAGATTGCCAGTCAGTTCACTGTTGTGTGCTGCATGCTGCATAACTTAGACATCATGAGGCAACTGCAACTGGTAGTAGAAGACCCACCTGAGGTGAGAGTGGCTGATGTTAATGATGAGGAAGATGCAGATGATGAGAAGGAGGAGGACGAGGATGAGGAAGCCATGCAACCACCTGAACCCGGAGCACGACGGCGGAGGAGGGAGGGCCATTGTGCCCCTTTAACGACTGCTCAAGTCTTGTGCCAACAGCTAATCCGTGAACGCTTTGCTGCCTGAAGGCTCAGTGGCAACTATTCCAAATCGACCATCTTTACTGTTTGGACCTGTTCTGTAATGTTGTGTTATATTAATGGAACAAATGATGGAAATGATTCTTGTTTACTTCAAAAAGTTGTGTTAATAATGGAACAAATAATGTAAATGATTCAGTTATAATGTAAAATATATTTTATTCAAAAGTTTATCAAACATTTGTTTGTACTTAACTTAACTTTAATAAAAATATTCTTGTATCAAACTTTAAAATTTTCAGTTACGATCACTTACAAAGTTTAATATCATTTACAAACTCTAAGATCACTTAAAAACTTTAAGATCACTTACAAACTTTTAAACTTGTAAATTTACATAACTTACAAAAATCTTTTGAGTTGAGAACAGTTATAACAGTAACAACAACAATAATAACAACAACAACAGCAACGAAGAAAGGTTGCACCCATCTCTCCTCCACTTAATCTAAGACCGCCCGCTGCGCTTGGTCTTGTTGACTCCACCCCTGCCCGCAGGTGGTGGCGCAGCGTTTCTCGGGTTGGTACCTAGCTTATTCTTTCGAGCATCTCGGGTCATGCGCACTTCTTGATGGGAGGGGTGGGGGCAGGCAGTAATGTGGAGGGCACGGCTTGGGCCTCTTCAGAGGCTGGTCTGGGGATTGAAGTGGGAGTGGTAGTTGATTCTGTCAATAGGTGCGGGGTCTGGGCGTGTTCCCTTATTGCAGCAGCTAACTCCGACATTCCCTCCCTCATGAGCCCTGACAGTGTTTCAACCAACTGCAACATTCCCTCCTTCATGTTTGCCGACAGTGTCTCAGTGACCCTGTGACATGCCCTCCCTCATGTTGAGCAACAGTGTTTCAACTACCTGAAACATTCTCTCCCTCATGTTCACTGACAGCGCATCAGCTACCTGCGACATTCCTCCCCTCATGTGAACTGACATTGTATCCGTTAACTGAGACATTGCCTCCCTCATGTTCCCGGACAGTATTCCTATTTCTCGTGAGAGTGTTGTTACTTCTCCCCTCCTCATCCTAGGTGTGGCTCGCTGCATCCCACTAGGACCCGCAGCCTCAGACGGTGGGGCCCTGGGTGTGCCTTGCTGCACCCCACTGGAATCCCCAGCCTTGTATTGTGGTATATGCAAGCACTCTAATAATGACTCCATGAGGTAAGGGTATTGTACTTGAACTGTAGTGATTTTAGTCCATTTATTGCAGCTCCTTGAGTGAGGACACAATGAGGTGAGCTCGCTTTTATACTTGGTTACTTGCAGTGTGCAGGTGACCCTTAGGTCTCCACCAGTAGCACCCTCTGGTGGTACAGGTATGGTGTATACAGTATGAAGATACATTCAGTGGTCCAGTGTTACAGTACATACATTATACATAGACAACAACACTCCCCCCTAAGTCTTGTGCCACAGGCCTTTGCACTGTGCGCTCTGGCCCTCGACTTGAGTGCCCAAAGCCCTTGTACTTTGTCTTTACTTGGGAATGGCTCTCTCCTTGTGGACCCCCAAGTCCTTATTGCCACGACATTGGGAAGTGGTAGGCAGTGGATGGTTGGAGATTATAGTGAGGGTTATGTGCATTCTGTGTCCATGGTTACATACATCCATTTCCACCCCCCCTGGCCCCCCCACCCCCCCAAAGATAGACCATGTGTGTGGCTCAACACCTGCATTGGCATACATGTACAGAGAATAAAGGATCGGATTGGTTATGTGACTGTTTTAGAGTTCAGCAGTGGTGGAGCAAGTACATATTACAGGTAAGGTACATACGTGGTATTGCAGTCTCCAACTGTAGATGGGTGGATGAGGACGTTTAGTGGTGGGCAGAGCCACAGGAATGTGTGGCCTCCCTGTCCTCCTTTGAGGACTGCAGGGTCTCCCTGCTGCCCTTCAGCGGTGGTGGAAGTCTGGTCATTCCAGGTCCCACTGGGAGGGCTGGAGGGTGCTGGTCTCTTGTTCCCGGTGCTGGCTCTGGTGGTCAGGGGTTTAGGGCCAATCTGGTGCAGGGTCTCAGTGGTGGTGCCTGTGCCGTCCATTGATCGCTGGCCCTACAGTGGGTATGCTCCCATTGTGTGTGTGGCCACCCTCCCTGGGGCTTCACATTGGTCCCGGAGACGCAGGCTACATGATCGGGTAGCCGGCTGGACCTGGGTGCTTCCCACGGGAGGTTGCCTTTGGCTTTGTCAGCATGCATGTAGAACCCGGCATCATATCTCATTTCATCATTAGCATTCATGATACATTGGCTCCAACCACAATCAGCCGACTCGACATTGTTATTTGTCTTTACACTTTCGCATTTGTCAATTACATCATTTTCCTATGTACTATCAGCATCTCTGTGCAAGGTTGCGTTTAGATACCTGAATTTGTCAATTACATCACTTTCCTGTGTACTATCATCATCTCTGTGTGAGGTTACATTTAGATATCTGCATTTGTTAGTTACATTTTTTTCATTAGTATTACCAGCATCACTGTTCAACAGTACATTTATATATTTGCATTTGTTGATTGCATCTTTTACATTAGTGTCACCGGCATCGCTGTGCAACGGTACATTTGTATACTTGCATTCATTAATTACATCTTTATCATTAGTATCACTGGCATTGCTGTACAAAGACTGGAACTGTCCCTTTAATTGTTCTGGGTTGCCGATCTCCTTTAAAAGGGCCTTGCAATCTTTACCCCAATCCGGTTCGCTGCTCGGCATCAAGCGTTGCTCCCTCAACGCTGCCCCTCGTGGTCTGGTCGCGGCCATCTTGATTCCAGGTGCTTCACCTCGTGGTGCGGGCGCCATCTTCTTTCTCTCCGCGAGGTAGGCTGCAGTGATCCTTTTCTCCCCAGGTTCTGCCACGGAAACCGGGAATCTAACCTGCGCCGATCTTCTTCCCTCAGAGTCCTGCCACTGGAGCCCGGAAGGTGAGGTCTGGTCATTCAGGTTGGATCATCCTGCCGTTGAGTTGTGTAGTCTCTGTCGTCGCCACACAGTCGAGTTGGACGGTAGGATTTCCAGGTGCTGTGATGGATCCAAATTTGGGGCCGCGTAGGGCGACGATCGCCGGGGCCTGGAGGCTATCCCAGCTCCAACAGATTTGGATTTGCTTCATCCATCTTCCCAACAGCATTGGACCATCACCAGTAACGATCCACAAAGGTAGCTTGTGCATCATGTCGCCATGGGACACCTGGACATCCACGACTGGGATGGTGTCATTTGTGTAAGTGAGCAGCTTCGCCTGATTGGGAGCATTTTGGGTCGTTCGCCGGGATTGTCCCAGAGTTTCTCGAAGGCTGTCTGATTCATCAGCGATTGGCTCACCTCTGTGACGACCTCCATCGAGACTGGAACACCGTTGATTTCTAATTCCATTTTCCACGGGGAACTCTCGGTGGAGCAGGTATACACTCCGTACACCTCTTCCAGAGGCTGAGCCGCTTCATAGACTCTCTCTTCATCTTCATCAGCGCTGGATCCCAGGTGATCGGCCAACTCTTCAGTGACTCAGTGAGTAAAATTTCTTCTACACATTCGCTGGAGATGACCTTTAGTGTTACAGCCTTTGCAAGTATAGTCTTTATATTGGCACTGGTGGGCCCTGTGGTTTTCTCCACAGCGCCAGCACGGGGCTAGCCGGTTGGCCCCATGTAGCGGACTCAGGGTTCCGTGACTCGGGGCAGCAGCCTTGCCTCTGAAAGGCACCATTTGGTTCACTGCACTCATCGGGTAAGAGTCCTGGGGTTGAGTCATCATCCTCTTGGAATCGCAGGCCGAAATCATGAATGCCTGGCAGACGTTAATTGCCTTCTGCAGGGTGACCGTAGTGTCCACAAAGAGCAGCTTGTGGAGGAGGCCCTTATGGCCCATTCCAATAATAAAGATGTTCCCTTAATGCTTTGGTGAGGTGGTCATTAAAATCACACAGTGCAGCCAATCGTCTCAGGTCTGCAGTATATTTTGCAATTTCTTGGCCTTCGGGCCGCCGGTGGGTGTAGAACCGATGTCTGGCTGTGAGGATGCTCTCTTTAGGTTTGAGCTGTTCCTGTATTATTGCTATGAGCTCGGTGTATGTTTTGGTTGTCGTCTTCGCTGGGGCTAGCAGGTCCCTGACGAGGCCACGGAAAGTGGGCCCACAACTGCTGAGCAGGATAGCTCTGCACTATCAGCCAGCGAGGTCGGGTCGTCTCCTGCCAGGTCATTTGCAATGAAAAAGTGTTTGAGCCTTTCCACAAAGGCATCCCAATCTTCCCCCATCAGCAAATTGTTGAAAATTGTTCTCTTCAGGTTTGTCTGCATCTGAATCTTCTTCTGCATTGCCTTCAGCCTCGTCAGGGTTGGCCAAAAGTTCTGCAAAATATAACAGGACAGACAAATGGTTAGCAGCAGAGCAGGGGGCAGGGTGTCATGAGTAGGTTCACACAGCACAGGCAGCAGGCAGATTTGAAGGACCACGATGAATGATAGCACATTGCATCAACCAAGGTGCAGCTGACAGAGACATCCCCATGAACCGAAGCATGGCTAGCCCGTGCAGTACTTAACATTCAGCAAAATCAGATTGTGGAATTTACAGGACTTACCCTCTCCCTCGAGTGTGGGCCCAGTTTGTGCAGTGGTGGTTGCTTTTCTCCAGGCAGGACCCTTCAAAGCAGCGAGTTCGACTTCTTTCTCCTTTGTTGTGTGCCATCTTCCTCTGCAAAGATGAAAATATAACTTTTTAGAGAGGATATCTTTCTGCTGGGTGGGACATAAACAGCTGGTCACATTTACAATTGCAATTCCATTGAATAAATGAAAATAATGGCCCTGAAATTCCGATGCCCCAGGTCCGTACGAAGTTTCTACAGACTCGGGAAGGCATCGGAAAAGCCGGGTTTCAGCGCGCAATGCACATGCGCTGAAAACCAGCTTTTCCGATCTGTCAAGTTTCTGGCTTGACAGACGATCCGCATATCGGGAGCGAGGACACTTGCAGGGCAAGATTTCCGATATTTATGCATATCTTGCCCTGCAAATATCCTTTAAAATCTTGCGCCTGAAAAAGCAGGCATATAGCCTACTTTTACAGGCGCAAGTGTTTAAAAATACACAAAAACATTTTAAAATAAAGTTATAAAAACACATTTTATTGTTAAAAACCCTCCCCACTATGGTAAGTTTATTTTAAGGTATCTTTAAAAAAGTCGGGAAAATATTTTTTTTATAAGAACTTTAATTTAAATGATTCTTAAATGTGTAGTTTATTTTTCTATTTTTTATTAGTGTTTTGTGTGTTTGGGGTGGGGGGGTTCTCATTCATAATAATGGGAGCTCCAACTTACGGAGTTCCCATTATTATGAATGAGAAAATACTGTACCTTGATTGGCTGCCCAGAGCCATGTGACTACAGCTCCAGCCCTGCGCACGCCCTGACGTGCATGCGATCCGATGCGTAGGAGTGAAGGCCTCAGGTTCGGAAGTTCGAACGGGTGCAGCAGGAACAAGTAGGTGCACATTTTTTTTAACTTTTCAGTCGATTGCCTTCCCGGGTCTGTAGAAACTTCGTACGGACCCAGGACATCGGAATTTCAGGGCCATTATTTTTATTTATTCAATGGAATTGCAATTGTAAATGTGACCAGCTGTATATGTCCCACCAAGCAGAAAGACACCCTCTCTAAAAAGTTATATTTTCATCTTTGCAGAGGAAGGTGACACACAACAAACGAGAAAGAAATCGATCGGAATTTCAGGCCCATTACTTACACTAGCTACTTGACCAAGATCCTGCCACTTCTTTTTGCACTGGCCTCCGGACCTCGGGCTGGTCATCCTTGCACAGTAATCTTCTGCACATTGGTTCCAGCGTTTCTTCATTTCTTTTGGTGAAACTTTTATGTGACCTCTGCTAATGTCCAGCTCGTGTCATCTGGCCTCAATTACAATAACTAGTGCATCCACTTCATTTTGTAAGAAATTGTGGGTCCTTGAGCTGTGTTGCATCTTGTATTGCAGCTCCAATTTTTCCAATGAGAATAAAAGTTCTCACACACAACTGGCTCTTTAAAAGTGGCCGAATGCAGACTGGGAACTTCCTTTTTTTTTGCGTCTACGCAGAAGCGGGGGCATCATTTTTTTGCCGCGGACATTAGGCTCCACCTCCCCCGAAGCAACAGGACAGGCTGCATGGCACCAAAATCAAAAAATAGAATGGGGAAACTTGGTACTTATTTTTTTGGAGCAGTTGGGGCTGAAAAAAATAGGTGTAACTCTGGCAATATGCCAAAAAATGGCATTAGGGAAAATTGAGCCCATAGAGGTAGCTGCAAATAGTGGATGCCAAAAATCAGAATGCAGTCCCTTCCCAGCAATAATGTTCCTCTCCTGTGGCCAGCACAAAATTCACCAAAATTACTTCGGTTTTTGTTCTAAAAGTGATCATTTCTATCAAGAATGTATTCCAGCAACCATCGAGGTTACTTCAATAGCACTTCCTTCCTCTGCGACCTTTAGCACTGAGAAAGACAAGTAACTATATCATGGGAACACAATTACCTCCAATTCATCCACTAAGTCACACACCATCTTGACTTGCAGCTATATGGCCATTCCTTCATTGTTGCTGGACCAATATCTTGGAATTCCCTCCCTAACACTATTGTGTCAGTCATGGCTCAGAGTCAGAAAGTTGTGCGTTCATGTCCCACTCCAGAGTACATAATCCAAACTGATATTTCAGTGCAGTATTGAGGGAGGTGTTAAACTGAGATGTTAAAACTAAGCTCTGATTTTCCCTTTCAGGTGGATGTAAATGATCCCATGGCACTATTTAAGAAAGTTCTCCGAGTGTCCTGGCAAATATTTATCCCTCAACCAACACCTCTCAAACATTATCTCAACATTATCTCATTGGTGTTTGTGGGACATGGCTGTATACAAATTGATTGCTGTGTTTCCTAACATTACAATAGTGACTACACGTCAAAAGTACTTAATTGGCTGTAAAGAGGTTATGAAAGGCGCTATATAAATGTAAGTTCTTTCTTTATCATCACCACAAGGATTGAAACGGTTCAAGAAGACCCACCATCACCTTCTCAAGGCTACTAGGGAGGCACAATAAAATGCAGCCTTATCCTAGTCACCCACATCCCTGAGAACAATCTTTAGAAATCCAAGTTTGTTTAAATAATTGTCTTTTTGCTGAAAAGAGTACCTTAGTAAAGCAAAGCATTTGTACAATTGCACTTTGATTTTCAATATGATTTGGTCTCTATGCACCATTACAATAACAAAAGCAGATGTGTTCCTGAGACATGGATATGCCAGTAATGCTGAGTGTTAAATAGACCGGTTTATAATTTTGTTGTTGATTTCTAGATGAAAAATAATTATCATAATACTATTAAAAGATAATTATCGTAAAAGAGCAAATTATAGCTTTTAGACATTCCTAAGAAACTTGACTCTAATTATCACAGTGATCAGTTCCTCCTGAAAATTCTCCAGTAAGATGGAGAAGGGAGGCAATCCAGGAAAGGCTTCTCACTTTATGGGTATTCATGTTTACATTTATCGGGTAACATCTTTATAGTCGGGACTTTTCACATTTTCTGTCCTGGTGATCTTCAAACAGGAGACTGGTGTAATAAATCCTGTTTTATTTTATGGACAAATAAATGCTGAGATAAAATATTTGAACATCAAGCTTGAATACTTGCAGTGGCACCACTATTCTAATAACTAGTCTGACATTAATTTACTGCAATGTGCTGGAAGAAGAACGAAGGAGAAGGGCATTAAAAGAGAGAAATTACTATCTTACGGATTTATTGGGATTGGCCTCTCTCATTTTCAGCCATCATTAGTTGATTAGGTGCTGATGACAGAATGGACAACCAAGTTAGAATGGCTCAGAAAAAGGCCCTAAAGGTACTGCATTAATTGAGATGATGTACCGAGAGTAGTTGCTGAACATTACTGCAGATACTGAAATAAGAGCTTAATGCTTTGTAGGTGACTATGTGAATGTTGCTTTATAATCAGCGTGTGACTGCTGAAAATTTGCGGGTTAACATCATTTAAAAACAGCAGCAAATGACTTGTAACCTCAGGAATACCACAGCAGTCAGTCCTGTGGGTCCAAGCTTCCCTTGTGAAATTTTTCTGCATTGCAAACTCTTACATTAAATTGTGATAAATGAAGAGCGGAGGCTATTCATACAAATCAATGACTTTAGTGTATGTGTCATTAGCCTGAGAGATGCAGGCAGCGGTCACTACTATAAATCATATGATGATCTGCTGTCTGCGACTCTATGCTAGGAGATGCATTAGGAAGGTTAAAGAATGAAATTAATCTGTGCATTTGCTCATGTTTTGTAGTCACCTGGTCACATGAAATGAGTGGGTGTCGGGCGAGCTGGGTTAACTATGGATTCTTCCTGAAGTAATTTAGGAAGGGGAGGGGAGTTGGTATATAAGGTAAACAGATAAGGAAAATGACAGTTGGTGCAACTTGTGAACCCAGCCCATTCAGAAAACATGCTCCACAATGGGTTTCTTTTTGTACGCTTTTTTTTCATCACGTCAGCACGGAGGGTTCTAGACAGGACAGGACATGCTCTGCTGTGTTTAGCAGATGTACCAAGCTGTACCAGCATTTAATCCATCAGGATCTTAATGGAACAGGTTATAGATATTCTTCTAAAACTCCCACGAAGATCAGAGAGACTTTGCGATACAGGTTTTTTTTTGACTTGCTTGATAATAGAGACTAAGATCCAGATGCCCACTTTCATCCCAATTTCCAGCAGCTATTTCTGAAATAGTTATGCCCAGTAAGCAGTGTGGCTGTTAAAATCCCCAGTTTGCTTGCTCTGAAGCACTATGATGAATGGGTGTTGACACTATTAAACAAAGGTATTATTATTAGATTACATCTGGTAGGTTGGGCTATTGGATAAGAGGGCAATGTAAACCCCGGGGCTTGATGTATCCAAGAATTACTACATGGAGCACTACAGCACTAGGTCAGTACTGAGGCAGCATAACTGTATCTATATTGTATGGTAAAACACACTTCAGCTTGGCCCTCTGAGCACGACTTCAATATATATATACGTTTCATTGAGTGCAGATTACCTGACTCTTTTTCTCTTATTTCACTTTTATCCTTTTAGTCCTGAAAGCACCTAATTAGAAGCTCGAGCAGGGCTTTCTCTACTGCCCTTAAATCAGTAATTGGCTTCAGTGCTGAGACTGTCAGGAAATTAACACATCACACCATGACAGCTGTTAATTTTTCCTCCTTATTTGTCATATGAATCACTGCTGATTTGCTGAAGTGCATAACAAATTAGTGGTCTGTAATCAGCGCCCTCTCTCCAGTGTGCAGCACCTACTTGTTTTTTTTAGCCCTGTGCTGTTGCACTGCTGTTCCACTGAACACAGTGTGTACGAGGACAGTTGTTGCTAGGTGTGGCACGCTCAATAAATCTAAATAGCAAATGTATTTGGAATTCATGACGATTAGTCTGATGAGAAATATGGGTAGTATTTCCATCTTCAGACAGAAATTGCCTTCTTATACAAATTTTTAAACGCTACACGATTTGTCTTTGTTATTTCCTCCGAGTAATCTTTAACAGCCTTTTTTACATTCTGACACTCTCAACCCTCACTTTTGATGATGTGATGCTAAATTATTATTTTTAGTGTTAGCTTTCCAATATCGTTTAATTAAGGAGATGCTACCTGTTTTGAGCAGTTGCCATTTAAGTGCATCAGGCTACACAATCTCTGCTAGTCAGTGAATAATAAAGGGATTTTAAAAATAGCAACATCAAGCTGTTTATACTGTTATTATCTGTGCATGGCTTGTTGCCCTGGAAGACTGATAATGTGAATGCAACCTACTTTTACTTGAAACAAATCCTTCTTTTAAGTTCAGGGGAAGAAATGATAGCATAAACATATGCATCTTGGCAAGATCTATAAAAAGACACAAAGGTTTGGAGTGTTTAAAGATGCACATTGATGGTGGATTCACTGAGTTTGCAGTCAAGAGACGACATCAGTAAAATGTACAAACAGTGAGTGAGACAGAACTGCTCATAGCCCCTACCTCCCACCCCCCCACTCCCCCTCCCCCGCCGTGTAAACGCTACTTGCACACTGGGTAACAGCTTTTGCCCCCCCAGCACAGTTATTGTCCGCACACTGGTTTGCATTTTTATTTCCCTTCAACCTAATTAGTGCAATTTGAGAAATGGATGGGAGCCAGCAGGAATCTATCTGGGTGGTCACTTTGTGCGCTCTGCTGTGCCATTTTCCACTTTTTTGGGCGGGAAGCCATGCTCAAACTGTGTGCAAATAAGACCTGTTAATGGCAGATCTTATCTGCACACAGCAGTCTGTTCCTGGATTGTCTTGCCAACATTTTCTACCTCCAGAACCAGTTTCCAGCAAATGGGCAAAGGGCAGGACGCACTTTATACAAAATGAAAAACAATTCAAAATCAGTAAGAATATCAACTTACCTAAAATGTGCAGCATTTATTTATTCTACCTCAAATCTTGCTTCTCCTCATTGGCTTATTTTTTTTCGAAACCCTCTCTCCTAGTGATGAGTATGAACATTATGGAGTAGAAATTCGCCTGGGTCCATTTTTGCACAGGCAACACAAGCCCCAATCGAAATTGAGCCTCGTTTCAATCATTTAGGCAAGCTATCAGCATCTGTCGTACCTTAACAGGCAGCCCACTCATTGCAGCACATGAATTTGACCCACTTGCCACACCGTCAGCAGCCCTCAGGGGCAAGGAGGGGCAATCACAGCTGGCAGCAACCCTCAGGTAAATGCCAGAGGGGTGGGTTGATGGCAGCTGGCAGTGGCCAGCGGGAGTGTTGCGGAGTCGGGAGGAGCAGTCCAGCTCCTCCTGGGTCCACATCAATTTCAAAAAAATGTAAACTTACCTTTGCAGTGATGTCTGGGTCCTAGGCCGCATCCACAACCAGAAAACCTGAGTGGAGCGGGCCCGACCCGACCCAGTGCCTGCCTACTCTGCTCAGGGCATCCCAATTTCTTGAAAGTGACCTAAAACAGCCTCATTAGCATATGCTATTTTACTCAGGCACTTCAAATGCATGAAATTTGTCCCACACCATGGGCCCGAAAGTGGTGAAGGCCTCCGCCCGTCCAGGTGCCACCCAAAGGATCGCTGATGGCTGCCGAGGTACCTGACTGTACTTTTGGCGGGGTTTTCATCAACAAGGTCTTTCGAAGGTCGGCGGGTGGCAAATGAGGGACATACAATCTGGGCGGCAGCTGGCAGGAGCTCTCATTCTTGGCGATAGAGGCGCTTGCCGCCCAAGTGCCACCAAGGATGGAGACGGGCCCACGGAGGGTCGAAGACCTGCAAAGAAAAATCATCAGGAAAAAAATCCATCGGAAGACCTTCGGGGGACCCCGTGCAGGTAAGCCGCTGTGGAAAAAAACAAATAAAAAATGGTCACTAACCTTTTTTTCAGGAGCTTCATACTTACCGTTGGGGACAGACCGGCCTCCAGGCAGCGGTCCACCCCCATTCTGGCGCCGATTCCCACCGACTCCCGCCCGCATGAATATGGGAGCTCGGCGGGCACGAGCTCAGTTGCGCCACTCGGCCGTCCGTTGACATCAACGGGCGCTTCCCGGCAGCTCTCCCCTCCCGAAAGTGGCACCGGACGGATCTTCCAGAGGAATGTCAGCGGCAGTGAGCAGCAGTCGGCGGCAGTAGGCAGCAGTGGGCAGTGAGCTGATCAATTTCGGGCCCCATGTGCCTTGTCAATAATGCCCACATCCCAAGAATCAAACAAATTATTTGCTGGTGGGAAATCGAAAATCTGAAACTTTTTAATGAAATCGTGACTTCTAAGGACAGAACTAACCAATAAATTAATATTTAAATGTAATTTTAATGCAAATTATACATGCAAAATTTAAATTGTGTTTTAATCTTTGCTTCTGATTTACAAACTTGGAGGTTTGATTACACACATTAAAGAAAATAAATTCCCAATGTGTTTCAAAATAACCTTTCAAAATTCAGAAATAGTCATGCCAGTGAACTGGGCTGTGCAAATCCATTGCGCTGCTGAGGTTCCTGCTGTCTGGAGCTGCATTAAAGCCCTGGCTATTATTTGATTACTTAAGTGATTGTTCAGTGGCTTGAGAAGCATGAAACAAATATTATTGTAAATGATTCTGACGAAAGGTCATCGACCTGAAACATTAACTCTGTTTCTCTCTCCACAGATGCTGTATGACCTGCTGAGTATTTCCAGCATTTTCTGTTTTTATTATTGTAAATGATCCATGATGGCCAACTTTCTGCTGGTAAGTCTAACAAAATCCTGTTGAACAACCTTAACTAGCAGAAAATTGAAATAATCTGCAGTTTTGTTCGGAGCAATTAAAATACCACCCAGGGGTTGAAATTAACTGTTTTTGTCCAGGGGTAGGGGTGGGTGGGGCTGCCAGCTCTCGGGAACAAGCATGGGAGTTAGCGGAGGCATGAATCCATTAACGCCGCACCCCACTGGTAGCGCCCCGGGTCGCTGCGTTTACAGTGATGACATCTTCGCTGTGCGAGGTGACGCCTTTATGCCCCGCAGTGGAAATTGGCCAGTGCCCCATGAGGTTGCGGGTCACAAACCGGGCCGGTCACCCATGCGGGGCGAATCTTAAAGAAGAGGTGCACTGTGTCGTGCGTCGCCATCTTTAATTTCCCCCCCCTTACCGGTCGGCCGTTCGCTGCTCCTTTCGCAGGTTCCGGGTCGTGATTGTGCAGCCAGGTACTCCGTCTCAGTGCCGGGCTGTGGGCACAGCACCCCTTAGCCCTGGTGGCCAGTGGAGACCTTCAAAGTGCCTGCAGAGGTCACAGCGTCTCTTCCCTTTAACGGAAAGGGAGGGACATTGAAACGCATCAGAGCTACGTAGTGCACCCAAACCCGCCTGCATTGCGCCCGTGAACCCGCCCCAAAAGGACATTGTACTCCACTTCTTGTGAGGGGCGGTAATTCCCGCCTCTCCTCGGTTACTGCCCAAGCGGGGCGTAACGGAATTTCACACCCCCCAGTTTCTGAAACATGTACCTCTTGCGTTGCTGTCTCCCTTTTTTTGCTGCTAAAAACAATTCAGGGTCAAAACTGTTTCAGTGTTCTGTGTGATGCCTGCGTCCTATGTAGTGACATCATTTACTTATGATTCAGAATTAAAACATTGTCATACAAACCTAGGAGATTTAATCTGCTCTGACTCGAGCAGTCAGAAATAATAAGGGACAACAGAGAAATGACTAGTTTTATGTGAGATACTAACTGGTGTTTCAGGCTAGGACCTATTGAATATTTTGAATGAATTGTTATTTGTTACACTCCTGACATAAGAACATAAGAACATAAGAAATCGGAGCAGGAGTAGGCCATTTGGCCCCGCGAGCCTGCTCTGCCATTCATGGCTGATCTGATCATGGACTCAGCTTCACTTCCCTGTCTGCTCCCTTTATTCCCTGAGCACTTAAAAACCTGTCGATCTCCGCCTTAAATGACCCAGCTTCACAGCTCTCTGGGGCAGAGAATTCCATAGATTTACAAATCTCTGAGAGAAGAAATTTCTCCTCATCTCAGTTTTAAATGGGTGGCCCCTTATTCTAAGATCATGCCCTCTAGTTCTAGTCTCCCCTATCAGTGGAAACATCCTCTCTGCATCCACCTTGTCAAGCCCCCTCATAATCTTAGACATTTCGATAAGATCGCCTCTCATTCTTCTGAATTCCAATCAGTAGAGGCCCAATCTACTCAACCTTTCCTCATAAGTGAACCCCCTCATCTCTGGAATCAACCTTGTGAACCTTCTCTGAACTGCATCCAAAGCAAGTATATCCTTTCATAAATATGGAAACCAAAACTGCACACAGTATTCCAGGTGTGGCCTCACCAATACCCTGTATAGCTGTAGCAAGATTTCCCTGGTTTTATACTCCATTCCCTTTGCAATAAAGGCCAAGATTCCATTGGCCTTCCTGATCATTTGCTGTACCTGCATACTAACCTTTTGTATTTCATGCACACGTACCCCCAACACGTACCCCCAGGTCCCACTGTACTGCAGCACTTTGCAATCTTTCTCTATTTAAATAATAACTTGCTCTTTGATTTTTTTTCTGCCAAAGTGCATGACCTCACACTTTCCAACATTATACTCCATCTGCCAAATTTTTGCCCACTCACTTAGCCTGTCTATGTCCTTTTGTAGATTTTTTGTGTCCTCCTCACACATTGCTTTTCCTCCCATCTTTGCATCATCAGCAAACTTGGCTACATTACACTCAGTCCCTTCTTCCAAGTTGTTAATATAGGTTGTAAATAGTTGAAGTCCTTCTCAACCGACTCAACTTACTCTCATAAGTCAAACCCCTCATCTCCAGAATCAACCTAGTGAACCTTCTCTGAACAGCCTCCAATGCAAGTATATCCATCTTTAAAGACCAAAACTGAATGCAATACTCCAGGTGTGGCCTCACAAATACCCTGTACAGTTGTAGCAGGACTTCTCTGCATTTATACTCTATTCCGCTTGCAATAAAGGCCAACATTCGATTTGCTTTTCTGATTACTTGCTGTACCTGCATACTAACTTTTGTGTTTCATGTACAAGGATCCCCAGGTCCCTCTATACTGCTGCACTTTGCAATTTTTCTTCATTTAAATTATAATTTGCTTTTCTATTAATTCTGCCAAAGTGGATAATCTCACATTTTCCCACATTATACTTCATCTGGCAAATTTTTGCCCACTCACTTAGCCTGTCTATATCCCTTTGCAGATTGTTTGTGTCCTCCTCACAATTTGCTTTCCCACCCATCTTTGCATCATCAGCAAACCTGGCTACATTACACTCGGTCCCTTCATCCAAGTCATTAATATAGATTGTAAATAGTTGAGGAGCCAGCACCGATCCCTGCGGCACTCCACTAGTCACTGGTTGCCAACTGGATAATTTATCTCGACTCTCTGTTTTCTGTTAGTTAACCAATCCTCTATCCATGCTAATATATTACTCCCAACCCCGTGAGCTTTTATCTTGTGCCGCTTATGTGGCCTCTTAGCGAATGCCTTCTGGAAATCCAAATACTCCACATCCACTGGTTCCCCCTTATCCACCCTGCTTGTTACATCCTCAAAGAACTCCAACTAATTTGTCAAACATGATTTCCCTTTCATAAAACCATGCTGACTCTGCTTGATTGAATCTTGTTTTTCTAAATGTCCCGCTACTGCTTCCTTAATAATGGACTCCAGCATTTTCCCAACAACAGATGCTAGGCTAACTGGTCTATAGTTTCCTGCTTTTTGTCTGTATCCTTTTTAAAATAGGGGCGTTACATTTGCGGTTTTCCAATTTGCTGGGACTACCCCAGAATCCAGGGAATTTTGGTAGATTACAACCAATGCATCCACTGTCTCTGCAGTCACTTCTCTAAGACCCTAAGATGTAAGATCCAGAGGACTTGTCCACCTTTACTCCTATTATTGTACCTAGTACTACTTCATTAGTGATAGTGATTGTGTTAAGTTCCTCCCTCCCTATAACCCCCTGATTATCCACTATTGGGATCTTTTTCGTGTCTTCTACCGTGAAGATCAATACAAAATATTTGTTCAACGTCTCTGCCATTTCCCTGTTCTCCATTATTAATTCCCCAGTTTCATCCTCTGACTGGCAGGTAAGATTATACATGCTTTACAAGATGACATCTTTTTCATACTGAAGCAAAGCCTCTTGAAGTTCTAATTGTCAAATTAGCACTTCAGTGCTGTGAAATCATGTCCACTGTGGACTAGATCATACCTAAAAACTTACTTCAGTTCTCACCTTTTACAGTCAGCATTTAGGGGTATGTTTTATTACTTACCCTGGACATTATCTTTCAACAGTGCCTAAACTGTGTAGTCTCATTTTTTTGATAATAATTTGATTTATTCCACGCATGTACAGCATGAGCATCTTGAATGCAATGTTTGACTTCAATGTATTGCATATGGACTTTTATCTTTTATAGGCCAAGAATCAAAGCAATAACTGTGGGCCCAAATTTCCCCATGAGTTGCACCATTTTTTTTGGTGTAACTTGATTTTTCTGGTGTATCTTTTTAGTTGCAAATATGGCCATTTAATTTGCGCCAGTGTAAGTGAGTTGGTTAGGTTTTTTGTTAGGTCAGTTTTTTTTTCAAAAGGGGGCGTTCCCAGCCACTTACACCATTTATGCCAATTTGGCCAGAAAAAAGTTGTACTAAACTAACTTAGGTCAGCGTATGTTTCCACTTTTGTCCACACAGAAAGACCTTGCTTACAGTTAAGGAATTGGTGCAAGTAACCAATTCAAAGCACCACCAAGCACCAAACAAAGCACAAAAAGTAATAAGCAATTAGTTAACAAATAAAATAGAAGGAACCCTGCACCTAAAGCACCAAAATCAATCAGTAAATAACAAATAAAAAATAGAAGTCCGACCTTCGGGAACGCAGTGGGCCAACGCTGAGGGAGCTCATTCGGCCAAGGCTAGGGACGGCCTGCTTCGGGCCCCTCCCACACAGCCTGCTGCGCACGTTTGCAGAAACAGCCTGCCAGGAGCTACTGCACATGTGCACAGACTGTAGCGCGCATGTGCAGAGGTCCCAGCACTGTTTTCAGTGCGGGATCTAGCTCCGCCCCCCTTCTCTTTCTTCTACGCCACGCCAGCTCCACAGACGGCCCAAGAATCGGCCATGATCGCAAGGATATTTTTTGCCACTGCTTCTGATGTAAAATGTCAGCGGGGGGCTCGGAGGTGCGCCGAAAAAACCGGAGGGCCAAATTTGGGCCCATTACTCCTATATATGTGGGAGTCAACATTAACACTTTTTATTATCAAAAGTGGCTACTTTATTCCCATTGATAACAAGGGAAGCTTTTTGAAAAATGTAGCCTTAAATGGGTTAACTTATTTATTGAATGCCAAAATATAGTTTGACAAAAGATGATGGAATTAAATAAACATCTTGTTATCAATACTGTACTGTACAGCAGATGCTTGGTTGCAAACTCTGCAAGAGCAGAACTGTCCAGTAAGATACACAGCAAAATCATTTACAGGCAAAAGAAAGTTACTTATAATCAAGATTTGCATATCATATGACAGTTATAACCAATATAGACTAAAGCCTGAATTTGAGTCTTTCTGTGTTTATGGTTATATATCATGTGACCTGCATGTGGGTGGCCCTTGTTCAGTATGATGCACTAAAGCTAAATTTTCTTCACGTCATGCAGAACATACATTGATTATGCAAAGGTAATGAGTACATTGGTGGCTTATTTGGATTTCAGTGTATATAAAGCACTGCATCACAATACACTCTTCACAGGCATTTAAAAATAATAAATTGTGCTGAGAAATTGCCATAGGGTAAAGTAAACCAACTGAAATTTGTATGACCAACATGAGGAAGATGCTTTCAAGGCTGGGAAGCAACAGCCCTTACTCTATAGTCAAGGAGGAAGATATAGAACTGGATCTATAGCCAAGTCAATTAACTTATCATTCACACCGCATGGAAATATGCTGTGAGGAGATGGTGGGAAGATCTGAATTATATGATTAAAGAAAGCATATCTCCTCAGATACTGTATTAAATGTAATACATGGTAAATGTTGCCATAGATTTGTTCACCACAATTGGCCGAATTGGCCTTTGAGAAATTTGAGATTGCTTAATATAACACTAGGCAGGGATTGAAGCTGGGGGCATCTCATCCTCCTCACTCCAGCATGTCTACAGATTGATTTCCTCAGTTACCCACCCATATGTTCTGTGTGACACATGGCAGGGTTTCAAAACTGCTGGCATGGTGGGAATAGACATATCTGCACATAGCATCTGATATATCACACACACACCTCAGGAGATACTGCCATGAACCAGCTGAAAATCAGGCTTTATATCAAGAGGAAATGGAACCTGGTAACAGGTTAGTTGTGTCTTAAATTTGACATGAATATAGTACATCTAAATTGTATATAGGTGTATTCATGTAGATTTGGTTTAGTGATCCTATACTAATATGTATACACAGCAATTGTTTAAAATCAAACAGTTCCTGAGTGGTCACAATATGCCCGCTATCAAATAATATGTTCACTGCACAATTAGATGACGATACACCTGAATTAAATGTTATGCTATTAAAGTATTAAAAGTTTTAACTGAATAAAATATTGTGAAAATACCTTCAAGAAAGATATTGCTGTCATAGGACTTTCATATGAATTGGTTGTTTTCCTTTATTTCACAATTCCCATGAAAATAGTCATTATCACTACTCTTCAGAACTTTCAGCATTGACTTAATGCTTAATTTAAGCAGCTACAGCAGTGAGGACTAACCAAAATGATTACAGAAATATTTTTAGCATATTTCCAGCTCTTAGTCTCAAAGTATTTGACAGTCCTGTAAAATGAATAATGTACAGCAGATAGCAGGCTATGGGTTGAATGTTTCATTAGGAAAAAATCTTCAGCAACCTATTTTTTTATGTGAAAATGTTTCATTATTTAGGTTTAATTTATTGTTTGTCAGTTTAATAATAATGAGCAGGGAAATGCAAAAAGAAACGAAGGCATATTACCTTCCCAAACACTAATTATTAGAGCTCACCGATCATTTCTACTTTATATGCCTGCTTAAGGATAAAGCAGGCAAACTTGCGGGCTGATGTGGCTAAATTACACACTCTGGGAGCTTAAAGGTTCTCGATATCAAAGTTTAAATTCATAAAAGGAAAAGGGGGTTACAGGTTTCTGATAGGGTACTTTGGTTCACAAAATGGGATCCTGCTGTAATCAAATTGTTCTTATTTAAAAACATCTAAATATATATTGACTTAGTCAAATCTTAACTCTATTTTAAATGTGCTGAAAATATGGTGATTATATTGGGCTAAGTTTCACATGCTGCTTTATGGAAGCAACTGAAAAGCCTTCTTGTGTGATCTCTCATACCGAGACCATTAGAAAAAGAGCTCTTTTAATCCCGAGCCAACATATACCAACAATTTGCTTTATTATTCAGATAGAATCAGTTTTGATCTGTACAGAAAACAAGCTTAATCTCTGTACATATACATAATATCAGGTTGCTATGCTACAATATACCTCTGCTCTGCTCAATCATTTTAAATTTTTATTTTGGATTATGGACACATTTACCTTTTGTTAATTAGATTTCTTCCTTGTTCTGGTATTTGCACTAATCTTATGGAATCTGTTTTTGTAATTTCCAATCATTCATTTCATTACCAGCTCCCCTAGAATCCAGCTAAGGCATGTTATTTTTTCTGCTAATTATAATCCTCAATTACAGATTGTCGCTTTGTCTGATTGGCTCTCTACACCAGTTGCTATGACTTCATTAACAATGTCTTATGACCCTGTTATTTCTTGTGACTAGATTCGCTTCACTTGTCCTATGGCACTGTCTCACCGGGTCACTTTTCTCCTCGGTTAGAATGTGTCAAACGTAGAAGCTATATTACATGGATTTTATCTTTAATCACTGACTACTGAAATCAGAAACACCTCTAAATGTTGCCATTTGAGGTGTAAAATACAAAGTATACATTCTTTGAAACATTATATGGAACACCAGATTTCTACTTCAGTATGATCCCATGCTGATAAGCAGGGTCAGACAGCTGTAGAATTTAACCTATTACTTCTATTAACAATTGTACAATGATAATGCTGTGTTATACATCAAATTCACAAGTGTGAAAATCTCACTTGTGCATTCTGACAGTTTGTGAGCGAGTGAAGGATGTTAGTAGTGAACCATTAGTGCAAATCCTATTTCTGTGGGAATTTCTTTTAAGTTTTAGAGACACTCTGGGATGTAGCTGCTGGATCAAGTCAGTCCCTGCAGTGAATCACAAGAGCTTAATTTCTTTGCAGTCAATCAGCATGTTGTTGGTATTGATCTTATCATTTTAGTATATATATTTAATGCACATCTGTTATTACTATTGTGAGTACTATTTGATATTACACAGATGTGATACTAGTGATATTAGAGCCATGTGACAACACTGCTGCTTACACTGCACTGCAGTCATTAATGGCAATAGTGACTCCCAAAACACCTCCTCAGCTCCGTAAAGATCTCCTTAGCTGCAAATTTCTTATGGCACAAAAAGGTTGAGAAAATATGGGTTGCTGCTATAGAATATAAAACAGAAATAGATAAAACTGACCCAAAATGGAGTTGATTCCAGAAGAAATAAGCACTTGTGACAACATGGGGATCTGAGTTCTTAACTGCAGAAGAAAATGATAATGTTTTTTTCTTTATTATCATTTCTGCCATGTTTAAGGATGTATAAAAAATGCAACACTCCATTACTTGTGAAGTATTGATCTTTGACATTGGTAAAATAAATCCCACCATGCATTGCAACTGGTTTACTCCCCTCTATTTAATTTTCCATTGCCATCGAAAACTTAAAACAAAATTTCATTCTCCCTATCGTGTTCTGTCATTTTTTGTGTACAGTGCCTGTGAGATAAAGCTCTAGACACGAGACACTGGACATTGCATATCTCCAGTTTATTCAACAGGACAAGTATTAACTTTAGACACATTGATCTATATTAGTATATTTTGAAATTGTGCATTTTGGATCCTTATTTTGTTGTTTTACACAATGCAACTAATTTAATTTTCTTCCTTTGATCATTCTACCTTCCTTTTATCTCTGATCAGTACTGTGATGTTCTCAACATTAACCTTTAAACTTCAATCTCTGTCAAAACCCCCGCCCCTGACCCTCCCCCATCCCCCATCCCCAGACTCTTTGTGAAACCCTGGAACTCTTTTAATGTTACAATAGCCCTGTAAAGGTCATTCTCTTCAACCCCGGATGTGAATTGGACGGATTCTGAGCGAACCTAGGAGCATAGAATGAGAAAAGGCTCTGGCTATATTTGAAATGTATGAGACTTTAAGAACTTTACAGAGCCTCTCCAAGCGTTTAGTACGATGAAACGTACAGGCACTTGTCGGCAGTTTAGGACTTAGCCAGCTGGGTGCGTCTCGGGCCCCCGATCAGGATAAATCCTCTCTGGTGTGGAGACTGGGTAATCTGGGTTCAAATCCAGTCCAGACTGATGGCAGGAATGCTGCTGTGTTGTTAATTACTGTAAGCATCCTTAGTGATATCAATTTGTTAGTCTCAAGCCCCAAAATAAAACTCGTAACAGCACAAAATGATACACTATTGGCAGATTCTCTTAAAGTGAGGACAAGTGGGCATTTCTCTGATGATGTAGGGTGTTTTTTTGGGGTGCTTTTTTCTGAGCTTTGAGTACATTCCATTGTTTCAGTGTAGAATGAATCTTAACTGACATCTAACTTATGTCATCTTTGGCTTGATGGTGACAGTGGATGATAAAAAAAAATCAAAATTCTTTGCAGTGGTGATACCAGTCCTGCTTCATGAACAGGACAGTGGCAGACACCCATCTTCTTTCAGACAAATATAATCAAGTTGGATTCTCATCCCTATTGCCCCACCCAGCAGCTTAGCTGTAAACTGAAAACACAGGCCCACCATGAGTGATAAGATTCCAGTGCTGGATAACAGAAGGATTTTTTTCCAGGACATTCTACTACAGGTTAGCTTTCATGTGTGTACATAGAACAACTAACAGACATTTTAAGCTGAAAAACAAATAGATATAGAAATGTTTCAAATTTGACTCTTCATTAATCGACAACCTCTCAGCAAATAGTTTTACTTCAGGAATAAAATACCATTGATTGAGATCATTGCCGATGCACATTTTAGAGCTGTACTATCATGTCTACAGTATGTAGATTATAGCATGAATAGTATTCCAATTAGGAGAGAAAGAACGGAAAAGAAGAATAAAATCCAATGTTTATTAAGTGTCAATCTGATGGGTGCTTAATGTAATGTGTAGAGAACTTAATGAAAGTTTTTTTTGATTTAAACCCTTATTTCAGCTGTTTGTGTGTTTATGCGCAATAGTTATAAACTAAGATAATTTGTTCATATTCATGCAATCCATCAGCATTGCTTTATGACCATGCGAGCCGAGTAAGAGATCTAAGCATAAATATCTTTTTGTTATTGTTTTAATGATGTTTACGGATGTAGCTCCTGAACCTGAGAACAAATTGTTTGCTACTTTGCTGCTGTTGTCACCTAATAAGGTGATGCTGCACTTCCGGTTTGAAATGAATTTTACACTTTCTAGTGATTTTGATTGCTATGCAGAAAAAAGGCATTGCAAAGCAAAGCATTATATCACTGAATCTTTGTTAAGCAAGCCTTGAAAGTGCCTGACAGCATAATTAATCTTCTGATATGAACAAAGAAACTGACTCAATAGTAGTGAAGACACTTATTAAAAATACTAAATACCTCTTTCCATTTAAAAAAAAACCTTTGAAAGTGTGTTGGATATGTCATTATCTTTCTGCAGCTTCTGAGTGAGTATTGATACGAGCAAAGGTTGTTGGGATATAGTACAAAGAAAGCATCAAATGAAGCACACCCTCAACATTAGATGGAGAAAAAATACAACCAGCAAGGAAGTAAATATAGCAAACTATCAAGTACCTGGACAAAGACCTCTTTTTAATATTTGTTGAATTTATTCTTCTGCTTTCACCAAAATTATCAGATAGTAAACAATTAGTGCCAAATATGGTCCACATTTGCATGTAAACAATATAATAAATGGATTTGAAATGGTTATGGTGTTGTAATTTATTACTGGTTTGCATGTTTGTATGACTGATCTATAGCTCCATATATGTGAAATCTATAAGCAAGGATTGGAGTTCCAGTTAGAAAGGCCTCCAACTCGAAATGCTTGGATCAAAGTGCGAATTAATTTAAAGGGTCATTGGCAGATCCAGTAATAAATACAGTGCTTGGCAAGGGGAGGAGGCCTAAGCTTGCTGACGTAATGTGGAATTTCTCAAATAGCACTAAATAGAGTTGAGCATGGAACAGAATACTAATGAATTCAGTTGCTTCGGCTGAAATAATGCCAGTCCCAATATTGAGATCAGATGCTGCATATTACAGAATCCATTGTGGGCTCAGAGGAAGTTTTATTAAACTGAGCAGAGTCTGAATCCCACATTGCGTGCATTTATCAGAAGTAAAGTGCGTGGAACAGAAAGAATCATGTGTGTTTATTAGGAATACAGACACACGGACCAGAAATGACTCCAAACAAACAGGATTTGTTAAATGTTGGTTCTCAATTCAAAAAAAAATTACAAAGTTAAGTCATACAAAAAATGGGCATCAGTTTTATTCTTCATTCCGTAAAGTCCTATAGTTGAATAAATGAACAGTATGCCTAATAAAACATGTTAAATCGAACAGTATAATATTCTCGGGTCCATACACAAAACTCAGCAGGACCACAGAAACACCAAAATCTGTTTAATATGTTCTCTGTGTTGCTCCTGAATATTAATAAAAATTAATAATTAATTTTGCCTTTGGCATTCCAAGATATACTAGCTTTAATTAGTGTCCTGTACTTTTACACAATTAAAAAATAATTGATGTCTATGCTTATTGGCAACTACTGTGATCTTTTTTTCTCCTGTTGTTGTAATAAAAAAAATGCCTCCTCAGAAGATTTTGTTGTCAACGTTTTTTAAGTAGCTACAACTTAAGGACAAATGTTGGAGGATTTGTTGCAGCTTTGAATAGTGTCCGAGTATTACAGCAACAATGCTGATTCATGAAATGCCACTACCTACCAAATTGTTTTGGAGAACAAAAGATATTTTAGTAACTTTTTTTTGTAAAACAGTTAAATTGAGAAATATTCAACAAATGAGAAACCCCACAATTGATTTAAATTAAACATGTCGCTGCCTATTCTCTAATTTTAATTATTGTGTCTACTTTCTGTACTTTAAGTTAGTGGAAGGAGAATATGAGCAGCAGAAGGTAAAATGTTACATTTACACAAGTATGGTTCAATGGCACACATAGTTCATTTTTGTGGACGGTTGTTAACAAACATATTGGTTGACACTGAAACAGTTGACTGTTTTACATTGTTGATGCCCATTCAAAATGATAACCAATATCTAGAAAAGCTTTAATTCAACACATGTGATCAGTTAATAAACCATGTATCAAGTGCAATCTAATGCACATTGCAGGAGTCGCACAAAGGGTTCCTTATACATTTCAAAGAATAAATGTGATTTATCTACACTTGTTAGAGTGCTTTAGGAAACATTCTTCTCAAGAGAAATATGGTTTCATCCTCAGTGGTTACTGCTTTGAGATAGTTTTTTTGGTCCAACAGCAAGATTCAGGCAGATCATGTAGTCACCACACTGGGTCTTACTTTTGTTTTCCTCATTGGTAGTTATCGTTTAAAGGTCAGTAGCAGTTACTGAATTTTTTTGCCCTATGACAGGGAAAAGTCATGTCTTAAATATGTCATTTTTATTACTGTACTGTCCTCAAGATATGTCATATTTTTAACACTGAAATGTCATATTCTGTGCAGCATTAGTAAAAAATGATGAGCATGTTAGAGGCTGACAGACTTAACATGTAGCAATGAAGGAAAATGTTACGCTTTCTGTAATGGGAAGTGTATGAAGAATCTTTTGCATGCTGATGATGAATTATATAAAAATACTCCTGCTGGTGAGATTGGCACCATACTGTAAGCAGAACAACAAATTTGCCATAAAGGTTTATTTTAATAGGAGGTAAGTAATGAAGTATGAATTGAGCAATTAAGTTGTGAATAATAACTAGAGGGGCGGTAAGATGAAAGTGTTCATTGTCTGCTAAAATGGTAAACAGACACAGTCCGTTTGCATTAAACCCTTACTCATTCTGAGTGCAAAATGTAACTGTATTACAATAAGGAGATTTAAAATGACCTGTAACTTTTACAGTTTTTGGCCAAATTAATTGATTAGAATAATGGAAATATTGTTCAGCTAAACAAAAATATATAGCTGTGTTCTAGATAAACTGAAAAAGCGACCAGCTGAGCTGATATATAAAGGATCAGGCCCCAGGTAACCATTTCAACAGCTCTATTCTGCCTCCGTTCAATCAGTGGCACCACTCATAATTTCATATTCAGTGCATTTTAAAGTAGAACATAGGATTTTAAGGTACAGTGCATTGACAGAACTTTAAAATTCCAGCTAATGGAGATGGCATGGGATTGAGTTTAATATTGCATGTGGTTAAGTTTTTGTGCAATTGACCAACATGACATACCTAACTATATAAATGGAGGTTTTATGATGATAAGATCAGCAGTTACTGAGATATTTATGTGAAAAGCTGACACACAGAAAAATGCACATTGCTCTTTGTTTAAGCTGCTGTTGAGGTTCCAATGAGAACTCCAAAATGTCTCAAGGAGGTAAATCAGTTAAAATGACTTGTTTTATATTTTACAGGTATAATCTATTTATAATAAACTAATAAGAAAATCAAACAAAAAAAAGCGCTGCTATCAGAAAATTACAGTTCTTGCAGGTTTCCAGTGTTGAATTATGATGTTATTTAACAGGCTGGAATACTTACAATAAATTTGAATTCTCTGCCATTCCCTGAATGGAGGATACATTCGGTACAAGTATGCAATTTTCTTTCGGTAGAAAGTTGTAATGTGTTTCAGTAAGTGCACAGTTCACAGCGATAGAAAACTTTGGTTGCAGGAAAACAACTTTTACATTAATATTAGGGAACAAATTAAAAGTAACAATGATTAATAATCTTTAAGCCTATTAATATAATCCTTACAAGTAAATTTATAACTAACCCAGCCATACAATTTTATATAGCATGTAAATCAATAATGATACAATAAAATAATATTGTGTTGGTACATAAATACTAAATACAGCAATATACCACAAATCATAATGATTTATTTTACAAATAAATATATTATAAAATGGTTTCTTATTTTAACTAAAATTGTAATTATAATAATTTGTATAACCAAATGATGGATGACATAATCATATAAAATATAAATTAATATTAATTTCACCAATGGAGTCTTACATTAAATATTTATAATATATCCTTGAAAAGATTTTAATGGCTTAATAATATATTATGTTATAATATAGTAAGTATTATACAAATGAATCATACATTAGTAAAGTAGTATACAATTAAACATATGTAATCTTACACATCTAAGTAACTATTTATTTTAAGTTTAGATGCATAACAGCAGAATGTGCAATGGAAAGGAATTTTCAAAATTGATTTATTTCTGTAAATTTGTACAATTTTCAAATGAACAACTTCATTTTTAACCCTCACTCATTTCTATCACTTTCTTCATGCTCATTTGCACGTATATTTTTGTTTATACAGATGATTTAATTCCAATAATACAGCAGTTTGCACTGATACTATAAATAGAATACAGTATTGATCACATTGTTGGCAGTGGTTTTTCACACCAACTGTAACTTTGTTAACACTAAGATCCAAAGAGTGAGAATTAAACACAAATATATCAGAGTTCCACTTATAGGCTGATTTATTAGATGCCAATTGTACATAGTGATAATAAGCAAGTATCACTAATGCAAAAATAATTACTTGCCATCATTTTTAAATGTAGCACAATTACATCAAAAAAATAGGCAGCATTTTAAAGATGAGGCCTACTTTGTTTCATTCATATGTGGGTGTAAATTACTCTGCTGTCGACAGATTTCAACTAGCAACAACTGAACTATAATCAGCAACTGATATTAAAGAATGTCAGTACCGCTGTTGTCCTTTGAACTGAGAAAAATCATTTAGAGGTTTAATTTTCGCTGAGTGTTAAAGCTGGCACATGCAATAATTGTGTGTTAAGACGGGTGCTAACTTGTTTAGCCCATGTTAAAATTGCTCCAGAGAGTAAACATGTCTAGCATACATTAACTCACTTGCCATAAATTAACCAGAAACATGCATTTTTATTCAAGATTTATTTGATTTACTCATTGCAGTAATTTCACACAATTGAAATGGGCTGAAAAGTGGCAGAAGAATCATCAGAAGTCGAGGGGCAGGCAGAGCAAAGATAGCTTACAGAACTAGTCAAACAGGAGTCCGACAGTGAACATAGCAGTATGGCTGTAGCATGGATTCTCTGTTTGCTGACACTTTGGAGGAGGAGCCAGAACAAGCGCAGCCATTTGTTGGATAAGTCAGCGGCACACATCAGTCAGATCAGTATCCTAGTATACAGTTCACCGCTGCATCGCAGAGGTGACAGATGCATTCTTTCGCTGTGCACCTGCATACATCAAGTTTAACGGCAAGCAGCACCAGCTGGAGAGGCCGACCCAATGTTTCGAATTGTCTGGCATTGATTGCCATACTGTCGCTATTCATGTAACTCTAGGCCTCTCTTGTATCACCACAAATAGTTACTGCTTCCCAGATAGTATGAAACACTGGCAAGTTAACTAAAACATCCCTGTTGTTCTCCATGGATGTCTCCCTGCACCACTCCCAAATGGCTCAGCAAATATCAAAGGACTTTCAAATGAGTGCTTCATTGTATTTGTTTACTAATATTACACAACATGATAACACCGCATAAATGCTACTTTCTTACAATGCTGTTCACTTTTGTATTAGTTTGCTGTGTTCTTGATACCCTTTTGGAAGGAAGTTTTGTGAAGATTTCCTAAAACATCTCCTCAGGAGCTACTTACAGTTCTGTTGCCTGTCTATCCCTGTGTTATACAGACACTGATGTTCCTGCCTATGTTATGTATACAAAAACTCCACAAGACTGAGTACTGAGTACTTTATTGCAACTCCAGAGTGCCTAAACAATATGGCAGCCAACCTTTTATACTGGCACTGCACGTGTGTGCAGGTGACCATTAGGACTCCAACAGTCGCGCCCTCTGGTGGCAAGTATTACATAGTTACATACATAACATCACTCCCCCGCCCCACCCCCCACAAAGCCTTCGGTACAAGTTATTTACACGTTGAGGCGATCCGGAGCCCTTCGTTCCCTGGTTGATTGTCTAAGATCAAACCCTGGCGTGTGTGAGTTGGTTAGACTATTGCTGCACTGCACCGCGGTTGGTCTGACCGGACTGTCAGGAATTGTGGGTTCATCCTCGTGGTTGACAGCGAGGTCGATTGCTGGTTGGGTGTGTGTTGGTGGATCGTCGATGGTGATGTCCTCTTCAAGTCGTTCCTGGTTGTTAGTAAATCGTAATTTGGTCTGATCTAAATGCTTTCTGCACGTTTGGCCATTTAACAGTTTGATTGTAAATACCCTATTTGCTTCCTTGGCCAAAACAGTGCCAGCAACCCACTTGGGACCATGACCGTAATTCAGGACAAACACAGGGTCGTTAACATCAATGTCACGTGAAACAGCCGCGCGATCGTGGTACATGTTCTGCTGGTGTCGCCGGGTTTCCACGTGATCATTAAGATCTGGGTGGACTAGGGAGAGCCTGGTTTAGAGGGCTCTCTTCATTAACAATTCTGCCGGGGGAACCCCGGTGAGCGAGTGGGGTTACGTCCGGTAACTGAGCAGAATGCAAGACAAGTGAATCTGCAGGGAGCCATCCGTCACGCGTTTCATGCTCTGCTTGATTGGACTGCCCGTTCTGCTTGACCATTAGATGCGGGCTTAAACGGAGCAGACCTGACATGCTCGATGCCATTGCAGATCATAAACTCGTTGAATTCTGAGCTGGTGAAACACGGTCCATTGTCGCTGACAAGGACGTCAGGCAAGCCATGGGTGGCGATCATGGCCCGGAGGCTTTCACTGGTGGCCGTGGATGTGCTGGATGACATGATTACGCAATCAATCCATTTGGAGTAAGCGTCCACTGCTACTAAAAACATCTTTCCTGGAAAGGGGCCGGCAAAATCTATGTGGATCCTGGACCACGGTTTGGAGGGCCATGACCACAGACTCAGTGGAGCCTCCCTTGGTGCATTGCTCAGTTGCAAGCAAGTGTTCCACTGATGTACGCATGACTCCAAGTCCGAGTCAATGCCGGGCCACCAAACATGCGACCTGACAATTGCCTTCATCATGACAATGCCTGGGTGGGTACTGTGTAGGTCGCGTATAAATGTTTCCCTGCCTTTTTTTTGGCAAAGCCACGCGATTACCCCATAAGAGACAATCCGACTGGATGTACATTTCATCTTTGCGTCGGTGAAATGGCTTAATCTCATTTTGAATTTCCCTGGGAATGGCCGACCAGTTCCCATTTAGGACACAACTCTCTACTAATGATAGCTCAGGATCCTGGCTGGTCCAAGTCCTGATCTGGCGAGCTGTGACGGGTGATCCCTCACTCTCAAAAGCATCCATGACCAGTAGCAAGTCTGCGGGCTGTGCCAATTCAACCCCGGTGGTGGGTAATGGTAGCCGGCTGAGAGCATCGGCACAGTTTTCAGTGCTTGGTCTGTGGCGGATAACATAGTCATAAGCGGATAATGTTAGTGCCCATCTTTGGATGCGGGACGAAGCAGTGGTGATTGTACCTTTGGTCTCTGAGAACAGCGAAATGAGCGGCTTGTGGTTAGTTTCAAGCTCAAACCGAAGTCCAAATAGATATCGGTGCATTTTCTTAACCCCATATACACATGCTAACACCTCTTGACCATACCATAGGCTCTCTCAGCATTAGACAGACTTCTAGACGCATATGCAAACGACTGGAGGTTGCCCGATACATTGGCTTGCTGTAACACACAGCCGACCCCGTACGATGAGGCGTCACAAGCTAGCACTAAACGTTTACATGGGTCATAGTGTACAAGTAACTTATTTGAACATAGCAGGTTCCTGGCCTTCTCAAAGGCTGTGTTTTGAGATTTGCCCCAAACCCAGTCGTCACCCTGACGTAGCAACATGTGCAAAGGCTCTAACAACGTGCTCAACCCGGGTAGAAAGTTACCAAAATAGTTGAGGAGTCCCAGGAACGAATGCAGCTCCATCATATTCTGTGGTCTAGGTGTGCATTCTTGATGGCCTCTGTCTTTGAGTCCGTGGGCCTGATGCTGTCTGCTGCAATCTTCCTCCCCAAAAATTCGACTTCTGGCACCAGGAAAACACACTTGGAGAGTTTCAGCCTGAGTCCCACTCTATGTGACGATTTCGAACCTCTTCCAGGTTGTGTAGATGTTCGATGGTGTCACGACCGGTGATTAGGATGTCGTCTTGAAACACAATGGTGCGCGGAACAGATTTCAGCAAACTCTCCATGTTTCTCTGGAAAATGGCTGCAGCCGAGCGAATCCCGAAAGGGCACCTGGGTATATAAACAGCCCTCTGTGTGTGTTGATGCACGTCAGTCTTTTCGAAGATTCAGCCAGCTCCTGTGTCATGTAGGCGGAGGTTAGGTCCAACTTGGTGAGCGACATCCCCCCTGCTAACGTTGTGAACAGGTCATCCGCCTTGGGCAGCGGGTACTGGTCTTGTAGTGAGACTCGGTTAATCGTTACCTTGTAGTCTTCGCAGATTCTGACCGTGCCATCGCTTTTCAACACCGGAATAATTGGACTGGCCCACTCGTTGAACTCGACTGGCGATACGATTCCTTTGCATTGGAGTCTGTCCAGTTTGATCTCGACTTTCTCCCTCATCCTGTACGGAACCGCCCGAGCCTTGTGATGGACGGTCCGTGCATTGGGGCCTAGATGGATCTGTACCTTGGCATCTGTGACATTGCCGATGCATGGTTCAAATAGCGAGGGAAACTTGTTCAGTACTTGAGCACACGAGGCGTCATCCACTGAAGATAGTGCTTTGATGTCGTTCCAATTCCATCTAATCTTTTCTAGCCAGCTTCTGCCGAACAGCGTTGGGCCATTGCCTGGAACAATCCACAATGATGGAGCTGTGCCTGACCTATCATACGATAGCTTCATTGCCGCACTTCCAATGACTGGTATGAGCTCTTTGGTGTAGGTACGCAGCTTTGCATTAATCGGACTCAGTTTGGGCCTTTGTACCTTATTGCCCCACAGTTTCTCAAAAGCCTTCTGGCTCATTATTAACTGACTCGCAACCATGTCCAACTCCATGGATACTGGAACTCCATTTAATTTGACTTTCATCATTATAGGAGGGCTCTTGGTGGTGAAGGTATGTACCCCATACACTTCTTCCTCGGGTTGAGTTGCCTGTGCTGCGTGATCCACGCCGGATCGATCATCCTCTGCCACGTGGTGTGTTGCAGCTCGTTTGCACATTTGCTGGAGGTGCCCCATTGTTGCGCAGCTTTTGCACACGTAGTGCTTGAATCAACATCGATAGGCCCGATGATTACCCCCGCAGTGCCAACACGGTGCTAATGGATTCACATTCACCCCCAATGGCGGACTCTGAGTCATCACAGGTCTTGCAGCTGCAGACATATAGGCCCTGCCATATGCAGTACGGCCTGCTAGCGACATCATTTTATGTACCAGTACTTGCCAGTGAGCTTCGATGTTGAGAAGATATCTGTTTGATGTTATCGTCCGTGGCCATGCATGTCTGGGCGATCGCGATGGCCCTGCTCAGGTCTAGGATTTCGGCAGCCAGCAGCTTTAAAAGAATGACCTCGTGGTTGAAGCCCAGCACGAAAAAGTCCCGCAGCATTTCCCCCAATGCTGCTCCAAAATCGCAAAGTCCCGCGTGGCATCTTAGGTCGGCGACATAATCCGCCACGTCCTGGCTCCCGGAGCGATGGTGCGTGTAAAAACGATACCTGGCCATGAGGATACTCTCCTTCGGCTTGAGGTGGTCCCAAACCAGCGTGCACAACTCTGTATATTCCTTCTCCATTGGTTTTGTTGGTGCGAGCAGATTCTTGATGAGGCCGTATATTTTAGGCCCACAGACGATGAGGAGAACCGCCCTGTGCTTGGCCGTGTTAGTGTCTCCTTCCAGCTCGTTGGCCACGAAGTACGAGTCGAGATGCTTGACGAGGGCTTCCCAATCATCACCCTCTATGAATCTCTCTAATATTCCAATGGCAACCATGGTTGCGTGAAGGTTCGTATTCTGTTACTCGTCGCCAATTGTTATGTATACAAAAACTCCACAAGGCTGAGCACTGTGAGCTAAACTTAGTGTGACCTTAGTCTTCTTTATTACAACTCCAGAGTGCCTAAACAACATGGCAGCCAACCTTTTATACTGACTCTGCATTTGTGTGCATGTGACCAACAGTCGTGCCCTCTAGTGGCAAGTATTACATAGTTACATAACAGCTTACATGCCAGTAATAGCTGTACACTTCTGACTGTAGGGCCTGCCTCCCTTTTGGGTGCTTCTTCTGTCATTTACCCACAGGTACATGCCATCAAAGGACACTGTGCCGTGAAAACCACCTGCCTGTTTCTCTGCTTTTGCTTGTGTACTGCTGGTGGAGACTGATTCCTTACTTAGGGTCTTAATTTTCATTCATCCCGCCTGGTGGGAACAGGTCAGATGGACAGTTAAAATTGCTGCAGAGTATTTACTGGTCCATTCTTTCTGCATTCCCGCTGATCGCTATTTAAACCATGCAGTTTTTCTTTCTGGCTGAGGCACACAACAGAGACAGGATCCCATGATGTCATTCGGATCCCAACAATATTTCATCTCAAAATCACGGACGACCGCCTAATTCCACCTCTTCAATATTGCCCATCTCTGCCCCTGTCCCCGCCCATCTGTTGCTGAAACCCTCCTCTATGCTTTTGTTAATTCCAGACTCGACTATTCCAATGCTCTCCTGGCTGAGCTCCCACCTTCCACACTTCATAAACTTAAGCTCATCCAAAACTCTGCTGCCTGTATCCTAACTCACACCAAGTCCCGTTCACCCATCAAGCACGTGCTCACTGACCTGCATTGGTTCCCGGTCTAGGAACGCAGCAGAGACAGACTCTGGAGCAATTTTAAAATAGAAACATAGGCCCCAAGTTTCCGCATGATTTGCTCCTGATTTTTAGGAGCAACTGGTGGAGAACGGAGTATCTTAGAAATCGGAATTCTCCACATTTAGTTTTCTGCAGTTCTAGTCAGGTAGAACAGTTTCACTTTGGAACAGAATTTTTTTTTCAAAAGGGGTCGTGTCCGGCCACTGACGCCTGATTTCAAAGTTTCCACAGTGAAAACGTACTCCAAACTAACTTAGAATGGAGTAAGTGAAGATTTTTGTACACTTGAAAAAACCTTGTCGACACATTAAAAAATCAGGCGCAGGTTACAAATTAGGCGTCGGGAACGAGGGGGGGGGGGGGGAAGAGAAGTCATTAAATTCTACAATAAATCCTTAGTTATACTTATACAAATATTATACAAATAAATCCAACTTGAATAAAAATTTATAAGCAAAGAAAAGATTAAATAAACCATGTTCCTACCTGTGTGAAAGTGCTTCAGGCAGACCTTTCAGGCAGCGGTTTGCCGTTGGGACCGAAGGCTGAACGGGCCGGGCCTGAGACTTCGGGCAGGGCCTGTCCCCAGCACCAGATTTACAGGTAGGTGGCGTTGGGTCGGGTCGGGTCGGGAGGTTTGGTTTGGGTCGGGTGGAGCGGGAGTCGGGTCGGGTCCAGTCAGGGGGGGGGGGCGGGAGCGGGAGTCGGGTCGGGTCCGGGGGGGCAGCGGGAGCGGGAGTCGGGTCCGGTCCGGTCCGGCGGGTGGGGGGGGGAGCGGGTGTCGGGTCCGGTCCGGAGGCGGGGGGCGAGCGGGTGTCGAGTCGGGTCGGGAGGAAGCAGGAGCTGGCCGTGGGAGGAGCCTTATTCACGCAGCCCCAGTGAGGCCATTCAGCCAGGGCTAGGGGCTGCGTGCTTCGGGCCCCTCCCACACAGTTTCGGGCGCCTGGAGCTACTGCACTTGTGTGCCCACTGTAGCGCGCATGTGCAGAGGTCCCGGCACTGTTTTCAGCGCAGGGACCTGGCTCCGCCCCCCCACAGCTCATGCTGCGCTACGCCGAGGGCCAGAGGACCTGCAGGGAGGTGGAGAATATGGAGGTTTTTTTTAGGCGCACTTTGTGGCGCGAAAAACGGGCGTCCAGGTCGGGACTGCGCCGTTCTAGGCGCGGCTCGAAACTTAGGCCCATAGAAAGATAGAAAGTAGGTGCAGGAGTAGGCCATTCGGCCCTTCTAGCCTGCACCACCATTCAATATGATCATGGCTGATCATTCACCTCAGTACCCCTTTCCCGCTTTCTCTCCATACCTCTTGATCCCTTTAGCTATAAGGGCCACATCTAACTCCCTCTTGAATATATCCAATGAACTGGCATCAACGACTCTCTGCGGCAGGAAATTCCACAGGTTAACAACTCTCTGAGTGAAGAAGTTTATCCTCATCTCAGTCCTGAATGGCCTACCTCTTATCCTAAGACTGTGTCCCCTGGTTCTGGACTCCCCCAACATCGGGAACATTCTTCCCACATTTAACCTGTCCCGTCCCATCTGAATCTTATACGTTTCTATGAGATCCCCTCTCATCCTTCTAAACTCCAGTATATAAAGGCCCAGTTGAGCCAGTCTCTCCTGATATGTCAGTCCAGCCATTCCTGGAATCAGTCTGGTGAACCTTCGCTGCACTCACTCAATAGCAATAACGTCCTTCCTCAGATTACGAGACCAAAACTGAACACAATATTCCAGATGAGGCCTCACTAAGGCCTTGTTCAACTGCAGTAAGACCTCCCTGCTCCTATACTCAAATCCCCTAGCTATGAAGGCCAATATGCCATTTGCCTCCTTCACCGCCTGCTGTACCTGCATGCCAACTTTCAATGACTGATGAACCATGACAACCAGGTCTCGTTGCACCTCCCCTTTTGCTATTCTGCCGCCATTCAGATAATATTGTGCCTTCGTGCTTTTGCCACCAAAGTGGATAACCTCACATTTATTCACATTATACTGCATCTGCCATGCATTTGCCCACTCTCCTAACCTGTCCAAATCACCCTGCAGGCTCTCAGCATCCTCCTCACAGCTCACACTGCCACCCAGTTTAGTGTAATCTGCAAACTTGGAGATATTACTCTCAATTCCAACATCCAAATCATTAATGTATATTGTGAAGAGCTGGGGTCCCAGCACTGAGCCCTGCGGTACTCGATGAGTCACTGCCTCCCATTCTGAAAAGGACCCGTTTATCCCGACTCTCTGCTTCCTGCCTGCCAACCAATTCTCTATCCACGCCAGTACATTACCCCCAATACCATGTGCCTTGATCTTGTACATCAATCTCTTATGTGGTGCCTTGTCAAAGGCCTTTTGAAAGTCCAAATACACCACATCCACTGGTTCTCCCTTGTCCACTCTACTAGTTACATCCTCAAAAAATTCCAGAAGATTGGTCAAGCATGATTTCCCTTTCATAAATCCATGCTGACTTGAACCAATCCTGTCACCAGATGCCAGTCCTGTTCCTGCCATGTTGCTGTATTCACTCTTAGACTCCCCTTTGACCAGCCAGTTGCCCCTGAGAAAAGGAAGGGTTACCATTCAATTAAAATATAGCTGATTTCTGATCACAGAAACACCAACCGACCCCAAAGACTCTGAGCAACGGGTCTCGCCTTGTGTCACTCAATTGCGGAGTATTGTGCCCTGTCGTGTATCTGTAAAGCATGCACACCCATCTTCCGCCACCAGGGAGTGCATCCCCTGAAGTTCCAAGGGATCCCAGCATCCCTTGGGAGCACTGTATCTAAGGCGGCCCCTAAGGCCTGTTCCACACTCTGGAGTATCTTATTAAAGACTGAGGTCAGTGTTACTTTAACCTCCCTGTGTGCAGTCTCATCTGTGTTAGGAACACAATAACTGGCGACGAGAATACAAATCCAACGCAAAGATGCAGCAAACTGTGGGCATCCTGGAGAAGTTCTCGGAGGGTGAGGACTGGGAAGTCTATGTCGAACGGCTAGACCAGTACTTTGTAGCCAACAAGCTGGATGGAGAAGGAAGCGCTGCAAAAAGGAGAGCGGTCCTCATCACAGACTGCAGGGCAGCGACCTACAGCCTCATGAAGAATCTTCTGGCTCTGGTGAAACCCACAGATAAGTCATATGAGGAGCCGTGTACACTGGTTTGGGAGCATCTTAATCCGAGGGAGAGTGTGCTGATGGCGAGGTATCGGTTCGACACGTGCCAGCGATCTGAAGGTCAGGAAGTGGCGAGCTGCATTGCCGAGCTAAGGCAACTTGCAGGACAATGTGAGTTTGATGGCTACCTGGAGCAAATGCTCAGAGACTTTTTTGTACTGGGCATTGGCCACGAGACCATCCTACGAAAACTTTTGACTGTAGAGACACCGACCCTCAGTAAGGCCATTGCGATAGCACAGGCGTTTATGTTCACCAGTGATAACATCAAACAAATCTCTCAGCACACAAATGCCAGCAATGTTCATAAATTAACTGGAACTGTGTTTGTGAGCAGAAATGTACAGGGCAGAAACCACGAGTGCAACTGCCAGCAGGCCTCAGATGACCCAGATGATTCAGAGTACCTAACAAAGGATGAATGCAAGGCGATTCACACCTTGTTGGCGTTGTGGAGGCTTCGATTCAGCCTATTCATGCCACTTCAAAGGGTATGTTTGCAAGAGCTGTGGAACAATGGGGTACCTCCAACGAGCTTGCAAACGAACTGCAAGCTCTGCAAAACCTGCTAACCATCACGTGGCAGAGGAAGATCGGTCCATGGTGGATCAAAGCAATTTTGAGCCTCAGAGAGAGGAGGCAGATGCTGAAGTACATGGGGTGCACACATTTTCGATGAAATGTTCACCTATAATGCTAAATGTAAAATTGAATGGCTTACCCATAGCCATGGAACTGGACACTGGCGCTAGCCAATCCATCATGAGTAAAATGATGTTTGAGAGATGGTGGTGGAACAAAGCATTCAGACCAGCGCTGAGCCCCATCCAAACGAAACTGAGAACATACACTAAAGAGCTTATCACTGTCCTGGGCAGCGCCATGGTCAAGGTCACCTATGAGGGCACAGTGCATGAACTGCCACTCTGGATTGTCCCGGGCGATGGCCCCACACTGCATGGAAGGAGCTGACTGGGCAAAATCTGCTGGAACTGGGATGACATCTGAGTGCTATCACATGTCGATGAGGCCTCATGTACCCAGGTTCTTAACAAATTTCCTTCCCTTTTTGAGCCAGGCATTGGAAACTTTTCCGGGGTGAAGGTACTGATCCACTTGGTCCCAGAGGCACGACCCATTCACCACAAGGCACGAGCGGTACCTCACATGATGAGGGAGAGAGTGGAAATCGAGCTGGACAGGCTGCAACGCGAGGGCATCATCTCCCCAGTGGAATTCAGCGAGTGGGCCAGCCCGATTGTTCCAGTACTCAAAAGTGATGGCACGGTCAGGATTTGCGGCGATTATAAAGCAACTATTAATCATTTCTCGCTACAGGACCAATACCCACTACCTAAGGCAGACGGCCTATTTGCAACGCTGGCAGGAGGCAAGACGTTCACCAAGCTCGACCTGACTTCGGCCTACATGACGCAGGAGCTGGAGGAATCTTAGAAGGGCCTCACCTGCATCAACACGCACAAGGGACTGTTCATCTACAACAGCTGCCCGTTTGGAATTCGGTCGGCTGCAGCGATCTTCCAGAGAAACACGGAGAGCCTACTCAAGTCGGTACCACACATGGTGGTCTTTCAGGACGACATATTGGTCATGGGTCAGGACACTGCCGAGCACCTACAAAACCTGGAGGAGGTCCTCCAGCGACTGGATCACGTAGGGCTGCGTCTTCATGGCAACAGAAGTGGAGTTTTTGGGGAGAAAGATCGCGGCGGACGGCATTCGGTCCACAGATGCCACGACAGAGGCTATCAGGAATGCGCCCAGACCACAGAACGTCACGGAGCTGCGGTCGTTCCTGGGACTCCTCAACTATTTTGGTAACTTCCGACTGGGGTTAAGCACCCTCTTAGAGCCCCTACATGTGTTATTGCGCAACGGTGAGAACTGGGTATGGGGAAAGAAACAAGTAATTGCTTTTGAGAAAGCCAGAAACATTTTATGCTCCAACAAGCTGCTTGTATTGTATAAACCATGTAAAAGACTTGTGCTAGCATGTGATGTGTCGTCGTACGGAGTCGGGTGTGTATTACAACAAGCGAACGTTGCGGGGAAGCTGCAACCTGTCGCCTATACCTCCAGGAGCTTGTCGAAGGCCGAGAGGGCCTACAGCATGATTGAGAAAGAGGCATTAGCGTGTGTATTCAGGGTAGAGAAAATGCATCAGTACCTGTTTGGCCTCAAATTTGAGCTGGAAACCGATCACAAGCCCCTCACATCCCTGTTCGCTGAAAACAAGGGGATAAATACTAATGCCTCTGCCTGCATACAAAGGTGGGCAGTCACGCTATCAGCTTATAACTATACCATCCGGCACAGGCCAGGCACCGAGAACTGTGCGGATGCTCTCAGTCGGCTACCATTGCTCACCACGGGGGTGGAAATGGCGCAGCCTGCAAACTTGTTGATGGTGGCGCAACCCATAGACTTGTTGATGGTCATGGAAGCGTTTGAAAATGATAAATCACCTGTCATGGCCCGCCAGATTAGGACTTGGACCAGCCAAGATCCTCTGCTGTCCCTCGTAAAAAAACTGTGCTGCATGGGAGCTGGGCCAGCATCCCCGTTGAAATGCAAGAACCAATCAAGCCGTTCCAGCGGCGAAAGGACTAGCTGTCCATTCAGGCAGACTGCCTGTTGTCGGGTAACCGCGTAGTGCTACCCAAAAAGGGCAGGGAGACATTCATCTCGGATCTCCACAGCACACACCCGGTTATAGTAATGATGAAAGCGATAGCCAGATCCCACGTGTGGTGGCCCAGTATCGACTCTGACTTAGAGTCCTGTGTACGACAATGCAGCATATGTGCTCAGTTGAGCAACGCGCCCAGAGAGGCACCGCTAAGTTTGTGGTCCTGGCCCTCCAGACCATAGTCAAGGATCTATGTCGACTATGCGGGCCCGTTTCTCGGTAAAATGTTCCTGGTGGTGGTGGATGCTTTTTCAAAATGGATTGAATGTGAAATAATGGCACCGCCACCGCCACCATTGAAAGCCTGAGGGCCATGTTTGCCACCCACGGCCTGCCTGACATACTGGTCAGTGACAATGGACCATGTTTCACCAGTGCCGAATTTAAAGAATTCATGACCCGCAATGCCATCAAACATGTCACCTCGGCCCCGTTTAAACCAGCCTCCAATGGGCAGGCAGAGCGGGCAGTACAAACAATCAAACAGAGCCTTAAATGAGTCACAGAAGGCTCACTCCAAACCCGCCTGTCCCGAGTACTGCTCAGCTACCGCACAAGACCCCACTCATGAAAAGGACACTTAAAACCAGACTCTCGCTGGTTCACCCCAACCTGCATGATCAGGTAGGGAGCAGGCGGCAGCAACAAAATGTAAACGATGGTCGCGCCACTGTGTCACGGGAAATTGATCTAAATGACCCTGTGTATGTGCTAAACTATGGACATGGTCCCAAGTGGATCGCGGGCACGGTGATAGCTAAAGAAGGGAATAGGGTGTTTGTCGTAAACTAGACAATGGACAAATTTGCAGAAAGCACCTGGACCAAACGAGGCTGCGGTTCACAGACTGCCCTGAACAACCCACAGCAGACACCACCTTTTTCGAGCCCACAACACACACCCAAAGGATCAACGACACCACGGACCAGGAAATCGAACCCATCACGCCCAACAACTCAGCAAGGCCAGGCTCACCCAGCAGCCCTGCAGGGCCAACAACACGCCAACCCAGCGAGGGCACAGCCAACACACCAGAACAGACATTTGTACCGAGGCGGTGCACCAGAGAAAGAAAGGCTCCCGACTGCCTCACCTTGTAAATAGTTTTCACTTTGATTTTGGTGGGGGGAGTGATGTTGTGTATCTGTAAAGCATGCACTCCTATGTTCCGCCACCAGGGAGCTCATCCCTGAAGTCCCAAGGGATCTCAGCAATCCTTAGGAGCACTGTATATAAGCCGGCCCCTAAGGCCTGTTCCTCAGTCTGGAGTGTCTTAATAAAGACTGAGGTCACTGTTACTTTAACCTCCCTGTGTGCAGCCTCATCTATGTTAGGAACACAATATGCCCCAATATGGTTACGTTCGAGTCATACAAAATTGATACTAAACGCAATCGATCCTTTGAGAGCCTCATGTGGACTTTGCAACTGAGTCGCACACTGCTGCTACACTGCCTCGCTGGGATTGCATCCCCATCATTTACTATCTTCAGTAAACCAAAGAGAAAAAAACAGGTGAATAATCCTATACATCCACTGCATGGGCATATTCCGCCATCCAAGAGGCAGTCAATGTTCAATTCTTAATAGAATTTCTTCATAAAATGCTCCCTACTTTGCCTTATGATCCTTCATGGTCCCAGCCTGTTGGCCTACAGCGATGGAAATTTGGGTTATGTACTGCTGACATTAAATGTGCACTTAACTTGTGTTCAGTCACATGAACTTTCCATGCTCACAACATGTCCTAGCACCCTCCATTTTAAGGACACTGAACCTATTAGGGGACCATCAGGCACAGTATCTCTCAGGGCACAGTATCCCTCAGGCCATTGTACCCATCAGGATACAGTACACCTCGGGACTTAACACAGAGAAAAATATGGCCTTAAATGTGGAAAGTAAAGTATTGTTGCACTACTGAACTCATGTCATCATACAAATAAAGTGGTGCCATGGCACTTTTTAATTAGGAATGATGTACACAATCCATTTTCCTGGAAGAAACTGAACAATCTTACGTGTGTACCCTTGGTGTCCAGTTTTCTTACTCATAATGAAACAATATTACAATCTGAAATTATCAGCATGTTCTGTGCAAAAGGTCTGCTCCTATTCTGTGCTCCTTTACTGACCTGATCAACTTAATTTTAAGACATAGAATCCTGGTTAATAAGTTGACCAGTTAATAATGGCTGTCAGGCATGAGAGGCGCTTTACATCCAGTGACCCTGGAGTGCTACCACAATGTATGCAAGTTAGAATAAAGAATTAATTTACTGATATAAATCTCAATCGAGACCTCATGGGCAATAATGACAACTTCCCAAAGGCCATCCTTCAAAATGTATCCCAAACTTCTTTTCTATAATTCTTCAAAGCCTCCACTATGGTTCCACTCTTTGAGATCACATTAAACTAACCAAATAAAGCAAGAATCCAACAAAACATAATATCACCTATTCATCGCTTCTTGATTCACTTTGTTTCTCTTCCACTCTTTTCAACTTGGGTGATGGCGTGGTCTTTCATCTGTGAATTTGCAAAGTTGAAGAAGCACAAGATAAGGAGCCAGGGAGACTAGCAGTTTATTTTCATTCTCTCTGTTGTCTTTTGCTTTGCTTTTGCTTTCCAAGATCGTCAGCTGAAGCAAAACAATACGTCACCTCCTAAATTAAATCACCTATGTTCACTATAATAAACACACATACCTAAAAATTAACCAGTTTGTCTTTCCACTACATTGTGGGTCAAACAGAAGCAGACTTAAAGTTACTGGAATGAAGGTTGTACACTGTGCAGTGAGCTCTTCACTCTTTTCATTGTCCTGAGATTATTGGGCCAGAAATTGTGGTCGGAGGCTTCCAGCGGACGGACGCCTCCGACCAAATTTTATTTTATGGGTTTATCTGGCAGTCCCGGCGGAATGAGGTTCATGTATTCCAGGAGCATATGCGCATTCCAAGATCACGTAGGCCTGGACCACAATGTAGTATTTTCATTCATAGTAATGGAAGCTCCGAGCTCCATTTACTATCAATGAGAATAATCCTAAAATCAAATAAAATACAAACATAATTAATAGAAATTGAATTAAATTAAATGTAGAGAAAAATATATTTTTTGAAATTTAAAAAAACATTTTTAATAGTGTTAAAAATAAACTTACCTTCATAGACGGGGTTTTTAATATAAAAATAAGTAATAACATTTATTTTTTTCTATTTATTAAAACTTTTACACTGGTAAAAGCAGACCTTACGCCTGCTTTTACCAGGTGTAAGAGTTTGAAGGAAATTCGCTGGGCAAGAATTGGACAAATAGCCCAAATCTCTGCCGCGAAAGCCCTTCTCCCGGGGATGCACGCGGCATTTTGACAGATCGCAAGTGCCGGGTTCAGGCACATGTGCTTCGCTCGCCTAAACCCAGAACTTGCGGAGCCTCATCGGGTGCGTGCGCACATCGTACACACCCAGAGAGGCCACAATTTCAGGGCCGTTATGTGTCTAAACCAATAAGATCCCTAATCATCAGAATTATTTCTAGCTCCAATCCACTCAAAATTCCAACTCTCACTAAAGAGGATGAAATATCTTTTAATTGGATCTACTTGTCTTGGTCATAATTGCTTGAGCCTCTAACTGATAAAAGGCACAGAGGAACATAGGAACAAACACTTCACAATATAAAAAAGAGCAGCCGGTAATGTAAACACATCGGGTCCAAAATTCAGTGTCCCTGGAGTGACCACTAATGCGGGATTTCGGCAATCAATCAGAAAAATTGATCGACCGCCGAAATCTCGCATTAACGGTCACTTCAGGGACGCTGAATTTCGGACACAATGTGTTCCACTGAATTCCGGCCTGCCGCTCCACTTGTTTGTCCCTTGTCATGAGCTGGAATATCGATCGGCCGCCGTGTTCTGGTGTATTGTCCCCACGAAGCATACTCAGCTCGGGGAGGGTGGGGGTTCCAGCGGTGCGCACTTCCGCTGGAATTGGCGGGGTGAAGCTGCAGTAAAGGGGGTTGGTTCGGTCACGGTGATGTCATCAGGATGCACGCTGCTGTTACGTAGCCACGCCACCCACATTCAGGTAGAAAAAGTGAGTATTTTTTTCAGCAGTGACCCCACCAGGTTTTTGTGTTGGTCCACTTTGCCGTGGAACGCGGCACTGCTGAACGAGGTCAACGGACTATTCTGGCGATCGGGGCGACTTTTGGAGAGAAGTTTTGCTCTGTTTTTTGCCTGCATTGAACCTGCTGAGTGGTGTTCAGAAGTTTTGTGAGAGTTCTGAGAACTTTCAGCTCTCAGTCTTTAGTGGAGGCCTGTAGGCCTCATTCTGTGCTCCAGAGGCCTGCTTGGCAGCGTGCAGCCTAAAAAAGCATGGGATCAGTGTTGGCGGGGAACACTTGGTACACCTGGGCAAACGCAGGGCGGCATATAGGAGAAGGTGTTGTCATCACCAACATTTAGAGAGGCAGCGAGCAAGGGAGGCAGCAACCATGACTGCCCAACAGAGAGAAGGGCATGCAGATGTTCACAGACCTGCAACTAGAGAGGGTGGCCAGAAGGGAGATGGTGTCAGGAGGAGGGTGAGGTATGCTGACCCCATCCCCACCCCCCCACCAAATAATGGGCCAGGAGCCTTGCCAGCAATAGCCTCCAGAAGCATCCGAAAATCAGGAGGACCAGGGAGATGGGCATCATTCAGCTGCCGGGGAGGTGGTCAACGCAGAGGTGGGGGAAGGAGGCCCTACCCTCAAAAGGTCTACAGATCTCAGTTCTCCTTCCTCCAGCTCAGTGATGAGCAATGCCTGTGAAGCTCGCACTGTCCTGCGTGAAGATCTCCAGCCTCACACAACGCTGAGGACCGTCCTGACCATAGAGGCCGAGGTCATCATCACATTGAAGCTTTCCAGTCTGCCACTGCAGACAATGGCAACATCTCGCAATTCTTCGCACATCGGTGCACCTGGCAGGTCACCGATGCACTCTACAGGAGAAGGGTACAGTACAACTCCTTCCCCATGACAAGGGACAAGCAGATGGAGCGGCAGGCCAGATTTGTCCAAATTGGAGGCTTCCCGAGGATGCAGGTGCCATTGGCTGCACACACGTCGGGCTGAGGGCGCCACATCATCACCCCGAGATCTTTGTGAACTGCAAGGGGTTCCATTCGCTGAATGTGCAGCTCGCGTGTGATCATGGCAGTTGATGTGAGGTACCCAGGAAGCAACCATGATTCCTTCATTCTCTGCCAGACCAGTATTCACGGGCCTAAATCAGGATTGTGGTTGGCTGCTTGGGAACAAGGGATATCCTTGCCTGCTCACTCCACTGTGGAACCCCAGGACAGCACCAGAGCATGCCTACAATCATGCTCATTGTGGCACCAGGTGCATCGTCGAGCACTGCATTGGGATCCTCAAACAAAGGTTCCGTTGCCTGGACCAGCCTGGTGGCACCTTGCAGTACGCTCCTGAACGGGTCTCCATATTTGTGATGGTCTGCTGCATGCTGCACAACCTGGCCATCATGAGGGGACAGCCGTTGGAGGTTAAGTCAGCAGTACCACCTGATGAGGAGGAGGAGGAGGAGGATCCCTGTTGCCACTGAGCTAGGAGGCGTCGTCCCCATTGCAACCCTTGAAGGGAGGTGCAGCTATGTCTCATAGCTGTTCGCTTCAAATAATCCCATTCACATATGACCCTTCAGGTCCCACTTTCAATAGCCATCGCAATGAGTGTTATCACGCACAATTGCCCACTCCCAAATGAAACACCTGGCCAAATATAAGTGCCAAAAATAAATATTTATCAAAATATTCAATTCAGTGCAAAACCACAACATAAACTAAAAGACACCCATCAACTAACACCAATAATCATGTCTTACCCCATGCATGTCCTTATAAAACCTCTTGGGCGTGCCGACCCTAACACTACGCCTAAGTGTCTCCCCTGTGGCTGCATCATGGGTCCGGGAAGGCTGCTGTGGTTGTTGTGTGGTAGCTGCAGCTGTCTTTCTAGGACGCCCTCAAACACCTTTGGGCCTGGAAGGGCCAGGTGTAGACTGGCCAGCACCCTCCTGGGAGGGTGCAGTCTGGCGTGGTTAGGGTGAGGCCACGCATGGATGCACTGGTGGAGTGGGAGGTCTGGGGACAGGGAGGCTGCGATCCTGATGGAGCATATCATCAGGATCCTGGTCCGAGGAGCCTGCGTCACTTTCCGGGGGCGGCACCTTAATACCACCACCACCAAGCTGAGGGAGGTCAGGTTGGTGCGGTGGCGCAAGACCGGAAGATCCCCCGCGGCCCGTGTTGGACCCAGCCGCGAATGCAACACTGAGGTGTCAGGTGGCATCAAGCTGAGACTGCATGGGAGCAGCCAGAGTCTCAAATCCACCAGAGATGGCAGCAGTTTGACGCTCCGTGGCAGCGCTAAGACGTTCTGTGGCCTGTTGCCCAGAGTGCATAAGAGCATTCTGAGCTTCCAGAGCCACGGTCATCCTCTCCATTCCAGCACCGGTGTGCTCATTCCCTCATGCCTGTGCTGAAATGGCACCTGCCACATCACCTGCAGGTTGCAGCATCATAGGTGGATCTGTATGGACACTCTGGGAGTCCACCATCCCCTGCACACTGGCAATGATGGGCTCCATGGTGTGCACAGAGCTGTCGACTATGCAGGAGGCAGACTCCTCCACACTCCTGACCACTTCCGACAACCTTTCTGGCAGCCTTGTCAGTGCCCTCAACATCTGGGAATGCCTGGCCTCCACCCTTCTCTCATAAGCCGCTACATCGATGGTATCATCTGAGTCCTCGTCGGCAGAACTCCGGTGCGGACTCGCCCCCCCCCCGGAGAGGTGGCACCTGAGGTTGCCTTGCCCTGTCACCATGCTGCAGCCCGCTAGGCCCCGGTGCAATACTCAGTGCCGTCCCACCTACCACGTCAACTACCTCAGACCGCGCACTCCCACCAGTATCTGAGCTGGCGCGTGTGGGCGGAAGCAGTGATGCGCTTGTGCCATCTGTGTCCTCCTCCTCCTCCTCTTCCTCATCAGTTGTCTGGATGAGCGAGGGAGTGCTGACAATGGTCTTTTCATTGCTTGAGGCCTCATTGTCATCATCAGTGCTTGTCGAGATTGGAGGACTTCTGTCCACAGGCCTCTGCTTCAGACCTGCAGCTGGTCTCACAGGTGGTGTCTCTGTTTGTGCTGTGCTGCCACTCGGTGTTTCATCTGCAAGCATAAATGGGAGAAGGGCTACCGTGAGGGGGTGGTGGGGGATTGATGCATGGAGCCTGAAACTAGCACACGTTTGGAGAGAAAAGCACAGTAGTAGGTGCTGGCGCATTCAACTAGCACGCACATTCAATGATGGCCTCACTTGCCAATGCTGCCCACATCGGCGTCGCCAGTTATGTTGCCCTCGGCAGGGGGGGGGAAGCCTTTTGCAAGCATAAATGCGAGAAGGGCTGCCGTGAGGGGAAGGTGGGGGATGAAGGCCTGGAGAATGCAACTAGCAGACTTCTATGAAGGAAAGGAACAGTAGGCACTGGCGCATTGAAAGAGAGAGCATTAAAGGAGGACCTTCACTTCACCGTCGGCCACAGGGAATGCAGCATGGCTGCGCCCTCTGCTCTAAAGGTGTGAGCACCTGTGTGTCTGCGTCACCAACCCCAGTCATCCTTTGCTCGCCTCTATTGTGAGCCAGCTTTGCCCGCAAAAGAAAGCATGGTTGGTGTGTACCACTGTGAAGACACATCAGAAATGAGTGCACAAGTGTTTATCCGTGACATGCAGCTGAAAGTGTGAGATGAAAAGGAGCCTCCATTGCGTGAACACGCACATATATGTAAAGAGGTGTGAACAATGAAATGCAGCTTGAGTGACTAAACAGTGGGTATGGGAAATGAGACAATGTTGAAGGAGAGGCTCACAGATGCAAGGTCAGTAGTTGGTGGAAAAGGTACTCACTTTCATAAGCTGGATGATGTCGTGGAATCTCTTCCTGCACTGCACTGGCGTCCTCTGATATATGGAGGTGCCTGACACTTCCTGTGCTGTCTCATTCCACGCATTATTTATGACCTGTCTGCTTGGTCTCCCCACATTTGGAAACATCACTGGCCGTCTACCCTCCACATCTTGCATCAGGGTCTCGAGCTCTACATCCGTAAACCTATTTGGCCTGCTTCCTTGTCTCACACCTTCAATCCAGCTCCTTCCCCTCTCAGGGCCTAGCTCCAAACCCTGCCCTTTACAAAGGCCCGGGAGCAGCTGGCTCATTAGAAACACTTACCTACATGGTGAATTTGTGTGTGGAAATTCTGCTCCAATCGAGACAGCCACACCACTGAAAAATGCACTTTGGAAGGGTTCCTTAGCGCTGGAACCCATTTTTTAAATTTTGGAGCTGGATATGGATCAGGCCATTGCCGAAAAAATTTTGGCGGTAATGGCCCCAAAAAGTTGGGAGGAGCACCAGGTTTCCAGCGGTGCTGAATTTCGGTCCCATCAACGAATAAAAAATGATTACATCCCAGGTACACACTACCTCGCAGTGTCAGCTGATCAAAATCTTTTGAACCACACACAGAGGGGTCGAAATTGCCCACCGCCGGTAACGAGGTGCACCTACCGTTTTTGATGTGTTCTGGACACCCCATGCATTGGGGCAGCCTCACCATCGAAATTCAGCAGTGCGGGGTTTTTTTTCCAGTGGGGTGGAAGTGGCCTTATCATGGGGGTGGAAGTGGGGGCGGGGCGGAGTATCTGAGGCTGTCAGTCATCAGCGCATCACACCGTCTCTCCCCTTCAGTTAAAGGGGAGGGCAGCTGCGAACTCTGCAGCCACTTTAGGTGTAAACACTGGGCCACCAGGGAGGGTTTCGGCCGGGCCAGCGGCCTGGCACCCAAGAGGGGGTGCTAGGCTGCCTGTTGGCGGCCCGGCCGAACCCGCGGGCTTAATTGTCGGACCGACCTGGCAGTCAGCCGACTAAAAGCAATAACATGATGGCTGCAGCAGTGCGCCCTCGCCTTGAAGGGCGGCCGGGTTGCCGTGCCACAGAGAGGGTACCGCCTGCAAAAGCTGTTGAGGGCACCAACCTGTGGCGGGGCCGCTCCCGCAAGACAATTCTGGGAAAGGGGTCATTTTCCGAGGGGCAATTTCATGAGGGGGGTCCCCGCCGGTCGGTAAGGAATCGGTGCGTTCACACCGCTTCGGGAAAACGGGCGACGCGGTCCTGGACACCATTCCAAGAATAAATTAGAGCAATTTCCAAAATGGTGGCCGCTCCGCGGAGAGTCGGCGGCCATTCTGCGCCGCTTTCAGGCGGACAGAGGCCTTAGCGGAAGGGGCAATTTCGGCCCCAGGAAGTCTCGCGGAACAATTCACAAAAACCCACAAGAAATGATTTTATAAAATGCAAATACCGTATATACTCGCGTATCCTGCGATCTCGCGTATCATGCGACCCCTAAATTTTCGTCCCCAAAACATGATTTTACCATATATCTCATGTATCATGCGAGTCACTTTTTTGAGATCGAATACAGACCTTAACATGAAACATCGAGTGGATTCTGTTGTGAAAGCTGTTCGCGAATCGAACACCGATACAGCAATCGTTCCAGCTGGCTTGACTAGCGTCGTTCAGCCACAGCCTCTACTGTGTTTGGGAGTTGTGGGTGGCGGAGGTCGGGTCGCCGGGGGGGTGGGGGGGGTGAAGAGGAGGCCGGGTTGGGTCACCGGGGGGAAGCGGAGGTCGGGTTGCCGGGTGGGGGGGGAGTTGGGGGAGCGGAGGTCGGGTCGCCGGGGGGGTGGGGGGTGGGGTGAAGAGGAGGTCGGGTTGCCGGGTGGGGGGGGAGTTGGGGGAGCGGAGGTCGGGTCGCCGGGGGGGTGAAGAGGAGGTCGGGTTGGGTCACCGGGGGGAAGCGGAGGTCGGGTTGCCGGGTGGGGTGGGAGTTGGGGGAGCGGAGGCCGGGTCGCCGGGGGGGTGGGGGGGGTGAAGAGGAGGTCGGGTTGGGTCACCGGGGGGAAGCGGAGGTCGGGTTGCCGGGTGGGGGGGGAGTTGGGGGAGCGGAGGTCGGGTCGCCAGGGTAGGGAGAGCGGGGGTCAGGTCGGATCCGGTCCGGTCTCTTTCTTCCCCCCCCCCCCCCGACCTCCGCGACTCTCTCTCATCCCCCCCGATACAGTACAAGCGACAATAGAGGCTGCAATCCAGCCCAGGAGATACCTGCCGAGATTCAGCGTGGATACGGTCTGCTTAACAGACTAACAGCCTAATCTTGGCCAGCACTTCACACCCACAAATTTTGTATCTCGCGTATCATGCGACCCCCCAAATTTAGGTTACAATTTAGGTCTTCAAAAGTCGCATGATACGCGAGTATATACGGTACCTGACGTTTTCTCTATTATTCAGTTTAAAATCTGTTCCTGTTTTAATTTTAATAACAAAAATAACCAAGAACAATCCACAGTGTCACATTTTACAGATCTCAACTGCCATCATTTAAATGTCATGGACCATAGGCTTAGCCAATGGGGCATGAAAAAAACAAGACTTTCAATTGGACCAAACCACTGTCAGTTTGGCCTCCACCATGGCAAGAGACAATTAGAAAAATATTTTTATTTTTTCAAATGAAAGCATCAAAACCAGCCATGAAGATATTTTACAATATAGACGGTGGAGTAAAACAGAGACACAATGCAAGCTCCATGTGTTATTGACAAATAGACCACTCACTGGTTGAGACACAACTCATTCGTAGCTACACCAATTGAACGTTATGCAGCTCAGTGTTACTCAATCATTTTTGCTGTACTCGCCCACCAAGTTCTGCAATGGAGCTCAGAAATGGTATTAGCAGACTCAACACATAAGGTAACAGCACCTTAATTAAAGTACATTCAGCTCAGTTTTACACCAAGAATAAAATTTACTTGCTTTTCATTTTATGATCATGAATGGATGTACTGCACTGTAGTGGCAGATATAGTTGATTGTACTACAAATCACAGTTCCACTCATTAATAAGGACCAGAATAATTACATATATTTCCAAGGTTATATCTTTACATTGAAATCGGGAGGGTTCTCTTTATGAACTAAGAACCAGCATTACATAAATAAATGAAGATCTGTGCCACTTTACTAATAGCAATTAAAATTACATTATGCATGGTTTTATACTCAGGAATCAAAATGGTACTGTGCATTTGAGGCCTAGTTACATTTATTTTAGTGAAAAAAACGAGGTCTTACATTGAAGGCATTTTAGAGGATGACTCTGAGCTATGCTTTCTGTCTGTTAGGAAGGCATCGACATATAAAATGGTAGTGAATTTGCATTACCTCCAATCCATCATACTCTGAGCACACAGAAAAATCCAAGACCTACTGCAACAAACCAGAGCCATGTGTTGACAGATTCTTATTTAAGTGACTGTGAATACAACAATTCCACAAATAATTTGTCAAGTGTGTGGCTGAACTATCTCTGAACCCTGATAAATACCAACTCTCCTCTATCTGCAAAGACATGATGTTCTTTGTGAAGCCTGAGTGTAACAAGCTGCAGGATTTAACAATCAATGCCACACTATGTTTTCTCCCTTTGTGAGAGAAACCTTCTAAGACGATCTTCTATATACATCTATACGTCCTGTTGATAGTCATGTACGCACACTACTACTTGACGGTTTAGAGTGGTCAGACAAGTATTAAAGACTTTAGTCAAGTTCTTTTATTAGTGTCAGTCTTTGAATTGCTGCTGTAAACCAAGAATGATGACCATACCTTAAACATTATCCATCAACATTTTTTAATATCCTTACGAAATCCCACAGCATTTCCCCCAATTGGTAAGGACAAATGCATGCTATTTTAATTGCTGCTCCATTCACTGTAACACAAACAGGGACCCTCCTAAGTGCTGTGTTATTGTATTCTTAATGATGCCCTTAATAACTCAGATTTTTATTCTGGCCCGATTTTCTACCATACCTGTGCAGGGTGTTTGAGGATATCCTTGTCAATAAAAGAGAGGTCAGCTTCTCTGTACATTGAAAGAATTACAAAATTAACCGTGATTTACTACCGATGGCAAGTTTTGAATTTTTTTCTGTTTCTAATTTTGATTCAAATTGAAAAAATAAAATATAAATGAATGTATGCATGATTTTCCGGTCGTTAATTTCTTTGGAATCTGCATTTTCTGACTACAGCCACAACACAACTAATTTTTCAGGCACTCTGTCCTCTCTTAATCTGTTCACCATTAATCATAGATTTGGTTGCACTACATGCAGCAGGGCCTTAATAGCCCCTCACAGATTACGCTTTGGATATTGAGAATTAAAAATAAATAAAAATGCCAGAGAACAAAAGCTGCTGCAGTGTATTTTCTCCTTGCATTATATACTGTATTTTTCTTTAACACGCACTCAAGAATACTCCATTGTGACTGTTATTTATTTGAAAGGCCTCCTATCTGGTGACAGATGTACCTTATCCTTCTCCATCAATTGAAGCATCACTCACAGAAAGTTTGTTTTTTTTCATATTTGTTTCAAGGATTCTATTGTCATTTTGAATTGCAAATCAATCATAGATCATCTGAGGCCTAGTTCTGCAGGAGAGATTAACGCACAGGCTAAAATTGTTTACAAAGCTATTTGTAAACCCTCTGGTGATGCAGATGATGCTAGTTTACTGGTTTAACATTGTTGATCCGAGAAAGCCTTAAGCAATGACTTCAGAGGGCAAAAAAATTGTTCATTTATCATTATTGTCATGGGCTTTTGTAAATGATAACAATTTGTCTTCATCCTATTTTTAGACAACAAGTCACATTAGAGTCCAAAAGCCATTTTGCCAGATGGAAGAAGGTTCTTTCATAGCAAGATGCTATGTTTGATTTTTCTCCTCTAGAAATAATTCACCTGAGAATCAGGTAGACCGTGTCTTTCTACCCATGCCACAGGTGTTTTCAAGGTATGAAATAAAAAAACAAAAAGCGGACTTAACCACAGCAGCGTGTAAAAGAAAAGTAAAAGGCATGTCACCAGTGCACTGATAGCATTGAATATGACCTTGCTGCTTTTTTATTGTATCTGTAGGAATGCAGCACAAACACACATCTCTGAGATAATATACTGGTGTTTATTGAAGGTGACATCAACAAAATTGCAGATAGCATTGTGTTGGCTCCACACATGAAATAAAAGAACCTCCTTCTCAGCCATCTTTTCATGCACAATTGCTTAAATAAGTATGAGTTTCCATTAATCCTAAATTGTAGCATGTTATTCAAACCCACCTTAGGTAGTTGTTTTGATGAGAATGTTTGCTATGATTATAATCATACCTTTTGACACAATTGTTGTGTCAGAGCCATGATTTACAGTTTAAGCCAAATACACCAAAATTTGTAAAGCATTAAATTATTAGTTCCGGAGAAGCATGGGGCTTTGTTAGGCGAGGACTGGATTCAAGAATCTTGCATGACTGTACTTTTAACACTTTTGAACAAGTCTCAGGATTTTTTTTCCCTAACTGTAAAATATCTCAAATCTATTTCCTAGTCAGTCTATTGTAAACTGTCACAAATGTGTGGTTTTTACTCATTTAATTTTAATTTGAGTTCAGACAATGATTTCCGATCAAAAGATGAAAGGAGTTCATTTCCTAGATCTAAATGAATAAGGTGGTCTTTCACCTTAGATCAGATTGGTTCGCTAATTTGAATTACAAATGACTATACCAAAGTAAATAGCAGGTATTTCTCATAATCTGAACAAGCTACTTGTTCATTGTCTATGGATGGTCAAGTGTTAGCTGAGTGACTTATTTCTCTGAAACCAAGTTTAAGGGGCTTGGATCTAATGGTGAAAAGGTTTGTGTGAATCTTGTTTAAATCTACATTTGTAGACATTGACCTGGATTTTGCATGGATAATAACAATGAGGCTAACAGTGCTCATCATTATGAGGGAGAAAATCTGACATCAATTTCTGGCGTCCACACATGCACAGTAAAACGCGGAAATCTAGAAGTTGCTGTCAGAGATACTCCTCTATGGGGTGTGCTGTAACAGTCCTCGCCAATAGACCTGGTATTTAAATGACTGCAACGGTGTGAACTTACTGTACTTACCTACTAATTCCCCACTAATGATACCAGAAAAAGTTAGGGCTGGTACATTCAGAAGAAAGTGAATTTTTAATAGCGTGATCGGTGATAATTACTACCAAACAACCTCTCTGGCCCAGAAAATTAAATTTTACAAATGTGGAGGCTCATTACTTCAGAAGTTAATTTGTGTTTTTCTGTCTGTCTGTTTTATCTCTCTTTTTTAATTCCATCTGTTTTTCCCAGTCTTTATTTCATTTTCTGTACATGATTTAAATCTAATTTATTCTTCCTGCTTTATACATCCTCGTTTAGACTCTGTGGGCTGAATTTTAACGGGGAAGGTGGGTTAGGGGCGAGGGAGCTCTGAGGCAGTTGGGAAACCCGGGAGAACGGATTTCCTGCAGGTCCTGCCGAATTTAACAGCAGGGCCTGATTTCAATCTGTTTCCCACCAGAAGCCAGCCAGATTGAGAGGTTGGCTGGCTCCTAGCACGTGGGCCCATGGCACTAGGCTGCAGAGAGGAGGAAGGGAGGGTTCGCATGGGGGCTGGGGTTGGCCGGAGGAGCGAGGGTGGGGGTGCTGAAATGATCATGGGTCAGTCGGTAGAATGGGGGCGGATCATGATTGCGAGTCAGGATCATCATGGGGATGTAGTCCAGAACATTGTGATTGCGGGCCGGCCTGAGGAGTGGAAGCAGAGGGGGAAGGGGTGTCCAGGACATTGCAGCAGGCAAGATCTGAAACAGTTGCTCTATCATCCAATCTTCTAACTCAAAAGCTTCTCATGGATGAGACGTTAAACCGATGTCCCGTTTGCTCTCTCAGGTGGACGGAAAAGATCCTACGGCACTATTTCAAACAAGAGCAGGAGAGTTATCCCCGATGTCCTGGCCAATATTTATCCCTCAATCCACATCCCTAAAAACAGATTATCTGGTCATTATCACATTGCAGTTTGCTGTGCACAAATTGGCTGCTGCGTTTCCCACATTTCAACAATGATTACATTCCAAAAATACTTAATTAGCTGTAAAGCGCTTTGAGACATCCGGTGGTCATGAAAGGCACTATATAAATGTAAGTCTTTCTTTCTTTCTCATGCTCTGTTTACCACTCCAGCCTCTGAACCTGATACAGTAACCAGCTGTTAAACTTAACACATCCTCAGATCACCAGCACTGAAGCATTATTGATTTTAAAGCTAGCAGTTGCGGAGCACTGATTCCAGTGGAGGTTAAGAATGGGATCACTACAGGTCAGTGCACGCTGCTTTAGAGCTCACTTGAATAACTGGGAGGCAGGGGGTGTTTAGGAGACACGTTTTGCCTGGCTCCAGTGTTTGGAGTTGTGGCTGGGTACATGCGAAAGCCAACAGATCAGCTGCCAAATGATGTTGTTCTGAAAGCAGCTGATCTTGCCAGCAAAAGATGAATGTAAAAAGAAAATGTTGGCAGCCTCAACTTCTTTTGGTCTCCCGCTATCTACAACATTTTAGTGGATAACTGAAAATGTTGATAATGAGAATGCAGCTGACTCAGGCTGTATTGTAATATATTTTATTATCTATTGTAGATAAGATTGTTAATTTTAATATTTAAATACTGCTAAGTTTGACTAAAAACCTGACTTCAAAACAATGAATAGGTTCATTTCAGCAGTCACTTCTGAGTTCTGCCCTCTGATCAGGTTACCTAACCCATTCTATTCCATCTGTGTGCTTTGCATTACATACATCGTGTTGCAATTCAAAAATCATGCTGTTCCTGAGAGGTGTGAAAGGATGAAAGCAGGTAAAATTTGCTTTTCCCAGGACATAGCAAAGAGCTTTTTTTTTATATATGCAAAGGCTTTATTTTCAAGCTGTCATGGTTAGAGGTTTTTTAAACTAGATAATTCCCATGGGTTTGACATTATCAGGTAAGTGGTAATTGCACCACCTATGATTTGGAGTGTGCCTTTTAATTCTATACGAACATTGGAATTAATACCCTGACAAAAATAATCAACAAGGGCATCAGAAAAATCCTCAACCCCCTCATATTAAATCCTCACAAAGACCCCCCTCATCAAGCCTGATCCCACTCCCCTGGTCCCGACCCCTGATCTCCCACCCCAGGACCATTTGAATACAGATCCGGTGACCCCCAATCTCCTCTCCTCAGCCCCTGTAATTGCAGCCTCCTGACCCGACCCGTAGCCCCACGTATGAACCAATCAGAAAGAGCCAGCATGAGTCTGTAAATGTTTAGTCATGTCTGACTAACCTGGCTGATATTTTTGATGAGGTCACTAATGTAGTAGATAAGGGAGTGTATATGGATGTTATTTCTATGGAATTCTAGTAGGCATTCAATACAGTTCCATACATGAGACTATTAGCAAACATTAAAGCTCATGGAATTGAAGGCATCCTATAGAAATGGGTAGGGAAGTGGCGTGGAGGTAGATGATAGAGAATAGGTAAAAGTGCAAACCCTAGACCAGTATTCAATATGAAATTAGTTCTCTTCAATTAATGAATTTTGCTGGCTCTCTGCCTAGGCACATGTGATGAGGCCGACTGTGGCTTAGAAGATCAATCGCGTCAAAAATGGGCGTGCAGCGGGTGAGATGTGCGCCGTATGTGCCTCTTCACGTGGTCTCAGGCACCACATTAAGTTCATGCTGGGGATCTCATTAAAATGATTCAGGCCTGCAACCAGCATTATTCATTGGCTGCATGCCTGTTTGAGGGGAACAGGATATTGAGCGACTTTGACGCCACTTAAAGGCAGCCAGCACCTCTTAAAGGGGGGCCACTCTGGCTGCAGGCAGTAGGGAAACTGCCCAGATTCAAGAAGATGGCGGGAAGACGGCACAGCACCCAGCTTCTTTGTTAACGCATTGGAGCTCTGGTCCAGGAGATGGACAGAATGTGAACAGAAGGTGGGAGATCCAGTTTCCTCCCAGGGAACAGAAACCCTGCCAGGCGGCACCTCCACCACCAGTGGCAAGAGGTTGCCGAGGAAGTGAAGGCCAGCAGCCCAGCTCCCAGGACATGGCTGCAATGACAAAAGAAGTTCAGTGAACTCACCTGTCGAGGCAAGAATACTGCTCTCTTCCTCTCTACTCAGACCTCCATCACATCCAGCCTCACTACTTACAATACTCCCCCAACCTATTTCCCTTCACTCTCGAACAAACAGTGCCAACATATCGCTCCACCTCCTTGTCTTGATACTTACACACCTGTCACTGTTACAACCCTCACTTCCTGACAGCTCACATCACAGGAGCATACTATTCTACCATGACAGGCACATTCTCTAAACACCTCACAAGACTGTCACGAATACACTCCTTTCTTTTTTACAGGAGAAGGTTGCTCACAACTTGTGAGAAGAGGCTGCCACTGGAGGAGGCTGAATATGCCTACCCATCATCTTTGGCATGGGAGAGAACATCCTGGGCAGGGGGCAGAGTCGTGGCGGCGGTGAGTGGCAACAGTGGAGGAGACTTCGCTTGGGGTTCTTTATACCTTCTACACTTTTTCCCTTCTTACTTCTATTTTGCCCTACATACCCTGCATGGCAAACTGCTGCTTTCACTAGCCACTTCTCTCTTTGTTCTCTCTTCACACTAAAAGCTAACCCTTGTCCCTCTCTTTCACTTCAGATGCTGAAAATGTGGAGATTCCTCTGCCACTCAAGCAAGAGGCCAGCCTTCCTGAGCCGACACTCGATGTGACCCTAGCAAGCACAAGCTCAGAGATTGGCACCATGCATATTTCAGAGTGTAAGCTGGAGGACGAGTCTTTATGTGGCGAATCTTCGGGCTAATTGTATGCAGGAGCTAGGGTAGGGGGATAGGATGCCACTGGTGCCAGCTCACTGGAGCACGAGATTGCATACTAGCTCTGCTACAGAAGATTCATATTGACTTTGAAGGCCCAGACTGATGGGCATACACCAAGAAATGCTAGGCGCACTGGGCAGCCCGCCAGTTACCTTGTCCACATTGATTCAGTGCATGGAACAGTCCAGTTCCAATTTGTGTCAAGGTTTTACACAGATCATGGAGACCATCCTGTCCAGCATGGACCGAGCCGTCAGCTCTATCAACACGACAATGGTGACGTCTGCTGACAGCTCTGACAGCTTCCATGTCTGCTCATAAAGCACCCCAAATGAAAGAGAGGGAAGCGCAGATGGCTACCATCTTGGCTTTGGAGGCCAGTGTTGACAGGTACTTCCAGAGCTCCATATCACTCCTGCGCTCTATTCTCGCTCAGAGCTGATAGAACGCTAATGCGCTGTCCGAGGAGAGTGGCCTTGCCTCCATGGGAGAGGTACCCACTTTCCTCTCTAAGGTGACAGAATGCCTCTTCTGCCATCATCCACTCTGCCAGTGCCCTTGTTAGTGCCACACAGCCAGCTGGGTCAGATTGCCCCGGCCCATGCTGAGATGCTGCAGTCTGCAGTCGGGACCTCAAGGTCCAGAACTGTTCGAGGCCATCTGAAGTATCCTCAAAGGAAGATCAGGACCTATTGATAAAGATGCCAGGATGGTGATAGGAAGCACTCAAGGCATTATAGTGCAGTCTCTGACCCTTTGTATCCTAAGAAAGCCTGCAATGCAGGCGAAACCTAACACTGCCTCACCCTGCTTCACACCGTCTATGCAAAAAGAGATGTAGCTGGCGTAGAGAGACTCAGTGACCTCTCTGATACAACGGTAGACTGTAAACTGTGAGATGTCACTGATGTCACCTGCTGTACCCTGGAAGATACCAATCTAATTCACCATGATGGGGGGGTGCACCGTGTCCTGATGTTTGGCTTCAACAACAACAACTTGCATTTATACAGTGCATTTAACATAGTAAAATGTCCCAAGGTGTTTCAGAACAGCATTATCAAACTAAATTTGACACCGAGCCACATAAGGAGATATTAGGACAGGTGACCAAAAGCTTGGTCAAAGAGGTAGGTGGTAAGGAGTGTATTAAAGGAGAGGAGAGAGGTAGAAAGGCAGAAAGGTTTTGGAATAGATTTCAAGAGCTTAGGGCCGCAGAAGGATTTGTACGCAAGGATGAGAATTTTAAATTTGAGGCATTGCTGGACCGGGAGCCAACATGGGTCACCGAGCACAGGTGTAATGGGTGAACGGCAATCTTCCTGCGAAGCTGTGCGTTCATGCAGTCATCTGCTGGTCCCGCGCAGGCCGCTCACCAGCTTTTGTATTGTAGATACCGCACGTGCGGAAACATCTGAATGGGCCATGCATTGGGGAAGGCAGACAGCTCACAGGGGACTTTGGTGAACGGGACTTGGTGTGAGTCAGGATACGGGCAGCAGAGTTTTGGATGAGCTGGTTTATGGCAGGTGGAAGATGGGAAGCCGGCCAGGAGAGCATTGGAATAGTCTGAAGATAACAAAAGCGTCAATGTTCTGATTACAGTCCTGCTCCAATGCATATCATAAAACATGCTGAGAAAATGCCCAGCAGCAGGGGCATGGCAGGCATAGATACGGACAAAACTGCTGCCTCTCAGGCCAATTCAACATCCATGCCACACAGCTGTCTCACTGAAATGATGCATGCAGAGTCAAAAAGGGCAGACCTTGCCAGTGACCACAACACAGCACCAGCAATTACAAGGTTACCTTGTGAGTTGTGATCCAGGAGAAAGATGTAAAGAGTCATTTCCATCATATGACAGATTCAGTTACATCTAGCAGACAGTCACCTCACTTGAGTAGAACCGAGAAGGAGCTCTCCATTAGATATATTCACCATACACAAGAGGAAGCACCAGGGGAAAAGCATTAATTTACTGGACATTAATCAACGTTCGGGTAATAAATGATTGGAACTGTATTTTTACTTTTTGCAGAGAATTCAGTTGTACTGGGGCAGCGTTCTTTTACAGGAGATGAATGGGAGGGCGTGTATGGTGGAAGAAGTCAAGGGATAATGGTGTGTATGTAGTTTGGTATGCTATTTGATTAAGAACCTGTGCTGAGATGACTTTGCCATTTAATTGAAATCTTGTTTCTTAGCCCATGCCAGATTTGTCTTTCTTGCTGCAGCTCCAAAGCAGGTGAGAATACTTTAACCTCAGCCTCACAATCAGGGTGTTCCTCGGGACCATCCTAACCCTCCTCTTTCTTTGATGCATGATGCAGCCACGTCGCAGAGCATAATTGTGCGTATGCATGCACACCACTATCATTTTGGATACCTTTGTGGGGCTTGTACAATAGACATCCCAGCAAGGAGAGAAATCTTTGCTTCAGCAGAAGGCATTCTCTATTAGCAGCCTTGTGGAGACACGTGTTTCAGTATATTTTCCTCCAGCTGTGGACCATAGATTTTGGACTGGTGTAAGGAGAAATGGCTTCTTCTGGATCCATTCCTGACATTGCATACTCTTGATATTTCATCAAATAATGGTGGATCTATTGGCTAACATAGAATAAGTGTAGTGTAGTAGCTGTATTGTAATGTAAAGGTACCTGGTATCCACCTCTAAGATACATGCAACCTGTACATTGATTGTCTCCCATTACTAACCATCAATGTCATACCCTTGTTGAAAGCAGCCTCGATGTCGACAATTGTTCAATTGATGGGACTCTACAGTCTTGAGAATGCAGCCACCAGGAAAAAGTACAGTGCCCTCTCCTGCCGCTGCTTGCTTTCCATTGAATAAATGATAAAGTCATTAACCAACCTTGTCGAACAAAGTAGCAGCAACCTGATGAGTGCTGCAGCACATTGGAGACTGACTCATTCAGAGGTCAGTCAAGGCAATTTGAAAGGAGCCATGTTTGCAAAGTTAATGCACATGGTATTGGGGGTAATGTATTGACGTGGATAGAAAACAGGTTGGCAGACAGGAAGCAGAGAGTCGGAATAAACGGTTCCTTTTGAGAATGGCAGGCAGTGACCAGTGGGGTGCTGCAGGGTTCAGTGCTGGGACCCCAGCTATTTACAATATACATCAATGATTTAGATAAAGGAATTGAATGTAATATCTCCAAGTTTGCAGATGACACGAAGCTGGGTGGCATTGTGAACTGTGAGGAGGATGCTAAGAGGCTGCAGGGTGACTTGGACAGGTTAGGTGAGTGGGCAAATGCATGGCAGATGCAGTATAATGTGGATAAATGTGAGGTTATCCACTTTCGTGGCAAAAACAGGAAGACAGAATATTATCTGAATGGTGACAGATTAGGAAAAGGGGAGGTACAACGAGACCTGGGTGTCATGGTACATCAGTCATTGAAGGTTGGCATGCAGGTGCAGCAGGTGGTGAAGAAGGCAAATGGCATGTTGGCCTTCAGAGCTAGAGGATTGGAGTATAGGAGCAGGGAGGTCTTACTGCAGTTGTACAGAGCCTTGGTGAGGCCACACCTAGAATATTGTGCTCAGTTTTGGCCTTCTAGTCTGAGGCAGGACATTCTTGCTATTGAGGGAGTACAGCAAAGGTTCACCAGACTGATTCCCGGGATGGCAGGACTGACATATGAGGAGAGACTGGATCAACTGCGTTTGTATCCACTGGAGTTTAGAAGAATGACAGGGGATCTCATAGAAACATATAAAATTCTGATGGGATTGAACAGGTTAGATGCAGGAAGAATGTTCCCATTGCTGGGGAGTTCCAGAACCAGGGGTCATAGTCTAAGAATAAGGGGTAAACCATTTAGGACTGAGATGATGAGAAACTTCTTCACTCAGAGAGTTGTGAACCGGTGGAATTCTCTACCACAGAAAGTTGTTGAGGCCAATTCGTTAGATATATTCAAAAGGGAGTTAGATATGGCCCTTATGACTAAAGGGATCAAGGGGTATGGAGAGAAAGCAGGAAAGGGGTACTGAGGCTGAATGCTCAGCCGTGATCTTATTGAATGGTGGTGGAGGCTCGAAGGGCCGAATGGCCTACTCCTGCACCTATTTTCTATGTTTCTATGTTTCTATGTTGTATAGAAAGCCAAGGCAGAAATGACTTTCATCACCATGGGCATAGCGGCTCTAGTCCTAGATGAAGTTGGTACATCAGACTTCAAGAAATGGCAAACCTCTGCGACTGCCAATGTAAATGCTAAAGGCCAATCTCAACAGACATGGTGAAGTAACTCTAGCTGTGCCTATAGACCCACTTCTTTAGGTAAGAGTAAGTCAGGACTGATTGCCTCAGGTGCAAGTGCAGCTGTTCTGTACATTCCTGTCGAACTGCTCCTTCTCCTCTAGATCTCTGAGGGACAGAAAAATTCCCAAAGTAATACCTTGGCTTACTTGAATTTAGAGTCAAACTTCCTCTGATGGTGAAAAGAGAAATTAAAATAATGTAAAATAGACAGGAAGAAACAATGCATCAAATTAAATGCAACAAAAACAATCCAAAAAGCCAAAAATTACTGGCCCGCAATCTGCGGTCAGCGACAAAGTAAAGGTGTTCTCTGCTGGCCTTGAAGAAAGCTGCCAATGAAGATCTCACAATCTCTGTAGCGAGAATTTTGGCTTTTTCGATATGCAGTTGAGATCAGTGCAGTGTAGTGGGGATTCCATCGTGCGAGCTGCTGTAACCTCAACAAGCTGTATAAGCAGCCAATCACAATGCAGAATTTTCACAGACAGGGAACCAGGAAGTGAAGAAGCTCCTTTTATTCTGACTTTTTTCAAATGTTAGAGTGCAAAACAAAGATTGGGGCTCTCACATGGGGAAAAGATAAACCTGAAGGCGAAATATGAAAAAACTTAAAAAATATATAATTTGTTTAAAGTTTCTTAAAATTTAGAATGTTTATCATAATGGAGACATTTTACACTCCACAAAATTTAAATTAGTTTTTCAGAGCCATAAAGTTTGTTAAAACCCCAGTTACACCTAATCCAACAAGGTCAATGGGATATTTAACAGCGATATTACGGCGGAAAAGCCCAAATTTCTTTTAGTGTTACTTCTTCTTCCTTTGTATGATAGTAGTAAAGCAAATCAAATGTCAATATCTAAGTCAGATATCTAGGCCAAAGCTTCCAGTGTAGCAGCATGGATATCTTTGTAGACTGCCTGCGAATTTCCTCTGAGGGCAGTGCTCAATGATGTGCTCCAGGGTTTGATTAGGAGCTCCACAGTCGCATGATGGGGATGCTTTAATCGTCCATCTATGGAGAAGGTAGCAGTATCTATCATGACCAGTTCTGAGGTGGTTGATGGTTGTCCACTGTTTGCGAGGAAGGTTTGATTGATAAGGTTGTTGTGCGGTCCTCTATAAGGAATCCATTCCAAATGTCCCAATTCTTCCAAGCATTTCGCCATTGGTCATTAAGGCTGAGGGGAGATTGCTGTAGGGCTTCAGCAATGATCCAAAATGGCCTTCTAGATTTGAGATGGATTGGTAGTAGGTTGTTCAAATTGGCCTTTGCTGGTGTAGCGGTTGTATTCTCTGGAGACTGCGTATTCGCGGCGTAGATGTGGTGGTGCGATGTTTGCAAGCACGGGCAGCCGAGGTCTTGGTATCGATAAAAGCATACCGCCGATAATTCTCATGGTAGAATTCAGCTGGACATCAAGAGATTTGACATGCGGACTTGATAGCCATGCCAGAGAGCAGTACTCCGCTGTAGAGTACACCAGGGTGAGTGCTGCCGTACGGAGGGTTTGAGCGTCTGCTCCCCATGTTGATCCAGCGAGTTTCTGGATCAAGTTGACCCTACTCTTTAGTTTCTTCTCAAGGGTCTAGAGCTGCTGTCTATATGACAGGGTGCAATCAAGCATGACTCCAAAATAGGAGGGTATTTTGGTAGGGTTTACCTCTGTGCCATAAAAGGAGACTCTCAAAGCTTGGTTTGCTTGATGTGTGTTAAGGTGGAATGTCGAGGTGACAGTCTTTTACGGGTTTGGCCGGAGATGCCATTGGCGGAAGTAGGCCTCCATCCTCTGTAAATTAATGGTCAGGGTCTCATCAGTGATGGACAGATTAGTCTTGTGTGTGGCCAGTTTCAATGCTTTTATTGATTACACTGTTTGGCAGCTATGGGGGGTGTGGGGCCGGGGGGGGAGTGGGGTCAGTGGCAGGGGGGCACAGTACAGCCACTGTCAGGGCAGTGAATGACTGACTGCAACTTCAGGATTTCTGTGTTAGGATGCGCATGTGCTACATCCTGAAGATGCGGTCAGTTTCAAAGGGGTAATAACAGTGAACACTGTTCGCTGTTATTACCCACCGCGAATTCCGGGCCATTAACTCACACTCACCAGCAACACATAACTTTAAGAAACTGAGCCAAGGGTCAGGATGTGAGTTCATAAATGCACTTGTTTAAAACAAGCCTTGAGTGATGATGTCACTTTTTGGAAGAAAACATGTAAAATGAAGTGCAGAGAAGTAAGTAAGTGTTAACATAATTTTTAGATCATTAAATGAGGCTTGTGCATGCCAGCAGTGAGAAGTCCTGAGAACCCATTGGCTCTTGTACAGAAGAAAACATGCAGATCACGCACTATGTGCAAGATATCCTCCCAGATTTCCCAACCTGCCCCAGCCTGTGCCAGGTGCAATAGTACTACCAACACAGACTGCCAGAAAATCTACCATTTTTCTATATAATATATGAAAAAATTTTTGTCTGCACATAGTTCCTGCCAACTTTTCCCATTATAAATTCTTTTGTCTACATTTATAATGGTAACTGCCTAAATAAACTTGTCATGCTGCAAATGCATCATTTTTCTTCTGTGATATATCATTGCTCCTTTTAGGATTCCTATTTGTTTTCTGGTGGTTAGTTACAGTGCCCCTTTCCTCTATAACATCACAAAGGTAAATGTGTTAACTTTTTTATAGATTCATTATTTGGCATGACGTTTAATTAACAGTTTGACTGAGCAGGACATTAAAGGGACGATTTTAACCCCACCCGCCCAGTTGAAATTGGGAGGGCGGGCAGTTAAATCAGTAATGGAGTCTCGCCCACCCATGTCCCATCCCGTTCCTGTTGCCTTCTATTTTAACCTGCTCTTCTAAAGCCAGCGAGAGCGGGAGATCGAGAGGCCCATAAAAAGAGAGCGGAGTTCGGGAGGAGCCACAGCAGCGGGAGATCGAGGCTGAAAGTAAAACAAAGAAGTAAAAAGAAATCGAAGTGTGATGTCACAGCCAAGCGGGTAAGTGATTGGCTGGTGGAATGGTGAGTATTTTATCTTATTCTTTTTCTTTTTCTTTTCTTATCAGTCGGAAATATTTTGCATTGTTGCCAAATTAAGTTAATTTAAGGGTTAAGTCATGGCAGGAGAGCCCAGACTTGCGTCATGCTCCTCCTGTGCTATGTGGGAAATCTATGTGTGCGAGAAGTGCATCCAGCTGCAGCTCCTGTCAGACCGCATTGCGGCACTGGAGCTGCGCATAGATTCATTCTGGAACATCTGAGATGCTGAGGATGTCGTGAATAGCATGTTTAGTGAGTTGGTCACACCGCAGGTAAAGGTTACAAAGGCAGATAGGGAATGGGTGACCATCAGGCAGAGCAGGAGTAGGAAGGTAGTGCAGGGGTCCCCTGCGGTCATCTCCCTCCAAAACAGATATACCACTTTGGATACTGTTGGGGGAGATGGCTCATCAGGGGAAGGCAGCAGCAGCCAAGTTCATGGCACCATGGCACAGGAGGGAAGGAAAAAGAGTGAGAGAGCTATAGTGGTAGGGGATTCTATTGTAAGGGGAATAGATTGGCATTTCTGCAGCCGCAATCGAGATGCCAGGATGGTATGTTGCCTCCCTGGTGCAAGGGGCAAGGATGTCTCAGAGCGGCTGCAGGGCATTCTGGAGGGGGAGGGTGAACAGCCAGTTGTTGTGGTGCATATAGGTTTCAACGATATAGGCAAAAAATGGGGTGAGGTCCTACAGACTGAACTTAGGGAGCTAGGAGTTAAATTAAAAATTAGGACCTCAAAGATAGTAATCTCAGGATTGCTACTAGTGCCCTGTGCTAGTCAGAATAGAAATAGCAGGGGAGTTAAGATGAATACGTGATTTGAGGAATGGTGCAAGAAGGAGGGATTCAAATTCCTGGGACATTGGAACCAGTTCTGGGGGAGGTGGGACCAGAACAAACCAGATGGTCTACACCTGAACAGGACCAGAACCGATGTCCTAGGGGGAGTGTTTGCTAGTGCTGTTGGGGAGGGTTTAAACTAATATGGCAGGGGGATGGGAATCTATGCAGGGAGAAAGAGGGAAGTAAAATGGGGGCAGAAGCAAAAGGTAGAAAGGAGATAAGGAAAAGTGGAGGGCAGAGAAATCAAAGACAAAAATCAAAAAGGGCCACATTACAACATAATTCTAAAAGGACAAAGAGTGTTAAAAAAACAAGCTTGATGGCTCTGTGTCTCAATGTGAGGAGCATTCGTAATAAGGTGGATGAATTAACTGCGCAGATAGCTGTTAACGGAAAGGATGTAATTGGGATTACGGAGACATGGCTCCAGGGTGACCAAGGCTGGGAACTCAACATTCAGGGGTATTCAATATTCAGGAAGGATAGACAGAAAGGAAAAGAAGGTGGGGTAGCGTTGCTGGTTAAAGAGGAGATTAACAGAATAGTAAGGAAGGACATTAGCTTGGATGATGTGGAATCTGTATGGGTAGAGCTGCGTAACACCAAAGGGCAGAAAACGCTACTGGGAGTTGTGCACAGACCACCGAATAGTAGTAGTGAGGTTGGAGATGGCATCAAACAGGAAATTAGGGATGCGGCAATAAAGGTACGGCAGTTATCATGGGTGACTTTAATATACATATAGATTGAACTAACCAAACTGTAGCAATACGGTGGAGGAGGATTTTCTGGAGTGTATTAGGGATGGTTTTCTAGACCAATATGTCGAGGAACCAACTAGAGGGCTGGCCATCCTAGAGTGGGTGTTGTGTAATGAGAGAGGACTAATTAGCAATCTTGTTGTGCGAGGCCCCTTGGGGAAGAGTGACTATAAAATGGTAGAATTCTTCATTAAGATGGAGGGTGACACAGTTTATTCAGAGACTAAAGTCCTGAACTTAAAGAAAGGTAACTTCGATGGTATGAGGTGTGAATTGGCCAGGATAGACTGGCGAATTATACTTAAAGGGTTGACGGTGGATAGGCAATGGCAGACATTTAAAGATCACATGGATGGACTTCAGCAATTGTACATTCCTGTCTTGCATAAAACTAAAACGGGGCTAACAAGGGAAATTAGGCATAGTGTTAAATCCAAGGAAGAGGCATATAAATTGGCCAGAAAAAGCAGTAAACCTGAGAACTGGGAGAACTGGGAGAAGTTTAGAATTCAGCAGAGGAGGACAAAGGGGTTAATTAGGATGGGGAAAATAGAGTTTGAGAGTAAGCTTGCAGGGAACATAAAAACTGACTGCAAAAGCTTCTATAGATATGTGAAGAGATAAAGATTAGTGAAGACAAATGTAGGTCCCTTGCAGTCAGAATCAGGTGAATTTATAATGGGGAACAAAGAAATGGCAGACCAATTGAATGAATACTTTGGTTCTATCTCCACTAAGGAATACACAAATAACCTTCCGGAAATACTCGGGGACCGAGGGTCTAGCAAGAAGGAGGAACTGAAGGAAATCCTTATTAGTCAGGAAATAGTGTTAGGGAAATTGATGGGATTGAAGGCCGAAAAATCCCCCGTGCCTGGTAGTCTGCATCCCAGAGTACTTAAGGAGGTGGCCCTAGAAATAGTGGATGCATTGGTGGTCATTTTCCAACATTCTATCGACTCTGGATCAGTTCCTATGGATTGAAGGGTAGCTAATATAACCGCACTTTTTAAAAAAGGAGGGAGAGAGAAAACAGGGAATTATCAACCGATTAGCCTGACATTGGTAGTGGGGAAAATGTTGGAATCAATTATTAAAGATGTAATAGCAGCCCATTTGGAAAGCAGTGACAGGATCGGTCCAAGTCAGCATGGATTTATGAAAGGGAAATCATGCTCGACATATCTTCTAGAATTTTTTGAGGATGTAACTAGTAGAGTGGACAAGGGCGAACCAATGGATGTGGTGTATTTGGACTTTCAAAAGGTATTTGACAAGGTCCCACACAAGAGATTAGTGTGCAAAATTAATGCACATAGTATTGGGGGTAATGTATTGATGTGGATAGAGAACTGGTTGGCAGACAGGAAGCAGAGAGTCGGGATAAACGGGTCCTTTGCAGAATGGCAGGCAGTGACTAGTGGGGTACCGCAAGATTCAGTGCTGGGACCCCAGCTATTTACAATATACATTAATGATTTAGATGAAGGAATTGAATGTAATATCTCCAAGTTTGCAGATGACACTAAGCTGGGTGGCAGTGTGAGCTGTGAGGAGGATGCTAAGTCGCTGCAGGGTGACTTGGACAGGTTAGGTGAGTGGGCAAATGCATGGCAGATGCAGTATAATGTGGATAAATGTGAGGTTATCCACTTTGGTGGCAAAAAACAGGAAGGCAGAATATTATCTGAATTGTGACAGATTAGGAAAAGGGGAGGTGCAACAAGACCTGGGTGTCATGGTACATCAGTCATTGAAAGTTGGCATGCAGGTACAGCAGGTGGTGAAGAAGACAAATGGCATGTTGGCCTTCATAGCGAGATGATTTGAGTATAGGAGCAGGGAGGTTTTACTACAGTTGTACAGGGCCTTGATGAGGCCACACCATGAACATTGTGTACAGTTTTGGTCTCCTAATCTGAGGAAGGACATTCTTGCTATTGAGGGAGTGCAGCGAAGGTTCATCAGACTGATTCCTGGGATGGCAGGACTGACATGTGAAGAACGACTGGATTGACTAGACTTATATTCACTGGAATTTAGAAGAATGAGAGGGGATCTCATAGAAACATATAAAATTCTGATGGGATTGGACAGTTTAGATGCAGGAAAAATGTTCCCGATATTGCGGAAGTCCAGGACCAGGGGTCACAGTCTAAAGATAAGGGGTAAGCCATTTAGGACCGAGATGAGGAGAAACTTCTTCACTCAGAGAATTGTGAACCTGTGGAATTCGCTACCACAAAAAGTTGTTGAGGCCAGTTCATTAGATATATTCAAAAGATAGTTAGATGTGGCCCTTATGGCTAAAGTGATCAAGGGGAATGGAGAGAAAGCAGGAATGGGGTACTGAAGTTGCATGATCAGCCATGATCATATTGAATGGTGGTGCAGGTTCAAAGGGCCGAATGGCTTACTCCTGCAGCTATTTTCTATGTTTCTATGTATCTTTAAATATGCAGACCGTTATTTTAACCGGGGACCTGAGCATGGAAGTCATTGTGACTGTTCCACCAGGTGAAGATAGCAGGAAGAGGATTTGGGGCCAGGTGAGGTACGTTTTTAAACTTTTTTTAACTTTCCTTGTGAGGCCAGGAGGAGCGGGAATGCTCTTCAAGGCACTGCAAGGAACGTTTAGGCCATCCCTGCCCCAGGCACCCCCCTTTCGAAATGCGAGACCCTCCCAAAACCTCCACCCAGCGACTTACCTTGCCAGCCGCTGCAGCTTCCTGCTGGTTTCGAGCGGGCAATTGACCGGAACATGCAGATGATTCCCGCGAGTTAGAATCGTCTGGGCTTCACACTGCCAAGCTCAGGGGCAATTTGGCACTCATCTCAGCCCCCACTGCATCACAACACCACCCCATCCCAACCCACCGCACTCACCGACCACCCCACCCCCCCCGCCACCCTCCCAATTCCTGCTCCACTTTAAAATCAGACCATAATTTAACTAAGTTAAAACAACTCCTGTTTGCCAAACAAGGAGTGAAATTTGGAATGTTTTCCAACACTGAGCTAAAATATTAATCTACACTCTATGGGGTCGCCTGACAGTTCATGGAAAAAGATATTTATTGGCACTGATTCAATCCCTAACAATGACTTCTACTCTACACTGACACCAATACTTGTGATCTGGTTTGCCGGTCATAAGTCAAATATCTTAGCAATGATATGCTTGTCATTTGGATTAATTCAGGCCAGATTTAAACTCAATTAGGTAGATTTTTAACTTGCTACCCAGGCTTAAAGCTGGTTTGTGGATTGGTCACACTTTATATAAAATATCATTTTCATTCCTATTGATTTCAATGGAATTAAAACACAGGCAGTTTCGATAATGGGTGGCTGCTCCACAAACTAGTTTTACGCCTGGGCACTATGTTGAAAATATACCCCAATGTCTCAGGAATTTTGATAATCCAAAACCATATTTGCGGATCACAGAAGTGAGTTCTTTAGCTCGAGGAACTAACAGGAAAATTAACACATCAGGTGACTATTCTCATCCAGACAAACTAACACCTCTGAGAGACAATCAATCGATCAATAATAGAAGTTACATAATGGGACAGTGCATTTACAGCCCACCCAAAAACAGCCCTATGTATATTTTATTATACATTTAGCCACACTACAGTCAGGCAAAAGTGCTATTCCAATGCTCTCCTGGCCGGCCTCTGTAAACGTGACCTCATTGAAAATTCTGTTGCCCACATGCTAACTCATGGAGAAAGACATTCATTGGCACTGATTCAATCCCTAACAATGACTTCTACTCTACATTGAACGTGGCAGCGTCATCGGGAGGCCTACAAGAGGCCAGCGTTGGGTCGGAGAGACTCAGCAGGGAGTCGGGAGGCTGAGCGGCAGCATTGTCGGGAGACCGATAAAGGCCCAGCCGGTGCAGCTGCAGCAGCGAGGCAAAAAAGAAGTAGAAAGAAATTGAAAGGTGACGTCACAGCCAAGGGGGTAAGTGATTGGCTGGTGATTGGTGAGTCGCTTTTCTTTTTCTTTTCTCTATCAGTAAGCAACATTTATCATTGTTGTTGCCAATTTAAGTTTATCTAAGGGTTAAGACATGGCAGGACAGCTTGGACATGTGTTATGCTCCTCCTGTACTATGTGGGAAGTCAGGGGCGCTTCCGGTGTCCCTGGCGACGACGTGTGCGGGAAGTGTATCCGGCTGCAGCTCCTGATGGATCGCATTGCGGCACTGGAGCTGTGGGTGGATTCACTCTGGAGCATGCACGATGCTGAGAATGATTGAATGGAACATTTAGTGAGTTGGTCTTACCGCAGGTAAAGGGTACACAGCCAGATAGGGAACCAGTGACCAACAGGAAGAGTAGAGCGAGGAAGGTAGTGCAGGGGTCCCCTGCGCTCATCCCCCTGCAAAACAGATACACCGCTTTGCGTACTGTTGGGGGGCATGACTCACCAGGGGAGGGCAGCAGCAGCCAAGTTCATGGCACCATGGGTGGCTCTGCTGCACAGGAGGGCAGGAAAAAGAGTGTGAAAGTTATAGTGATAGGGGATTCAATTGTAAGAGGAATAGATAAACGTTGCTGCGGCTGCAACCGAGACTCCAGGATGGTATGTTGCCTCCCTGGTGCAAGGGTCAAGGATGACTCAGAGCGGGTGCAGAGCATTCTGGAGGGGGAGGGTGAACAGCCAGTTGTCGTGGTGCACATAGGTACCAAGGATATAGGTAAAAAACGGGATGAGGTTCTACAAGATGAATTTAGGGAGCGAGGAGCTAATTAAAAAGTAGGACCTCAAAAGTAGTAATCTCAGGATTGCTACCAGTGCCACGTGCTAGTCAGAGTAGAAATTGCAGGATAGCTCAGATGAATACGTGGCTTGAGAAGTGGTGCAGAAGGGAGCGATTCAAATCCTGGGACATTGGAATCGGTACTGGAGGAGGTGGGACCAGTACAAACTGGACGGTCTGCACCTGGGCAGGACCAGAACCAATGTCCTAGGGGGAGTGTTTGCTAGTGCTGTTGGGGAGGAGTTAAACTAATATGGCTGGGGGATGGGAATCTATGCAGGGAGACAGAGGGAAGTAGAATGGGGGCAGAAGCAAAAGATAGAAAGAAGATAATTAAAAGTGGAGGGCAGAGAAACCCAAGGCAAAAAACAAAAAGGGCCACATTACAGCAAAATTCTAAAAAGGCAAAGTGTGTTAAAAAGACAAGCCTGAAGGCTCTGTGCCTCAATGTGAGGAGTATTCAGAATAAGGTGGACGAATTAACTGTGCAGATAGCAGTTAACAGGTATGATATAATTGGCATCACGGAGGCATGGCTCCAAGGTGACCAAGGCTGGGAACTCAACATCCAGGGGTATTCAACATTTAGGAAGGATAGACAAAAAGGAAAAGGAGGCGGGGTGGCATCGCTGGTTAAAGATTAAATTAATGCAATAGTAAGAAAGGACATGAGCTTGGATGATGTGGAATCGGTATGGGTGGAGCTATGGAATACCAAGGGGCAGAAATCGCTAGTGGGAGTTGTGTACAGACCACCAAACAGTAGTAGTAAGGTCAGGGACAGCATCAAACAAGAAATTAGGGATGTATGCAATAAAGGTACAACAGTTATCATGGGTGACTTTAATATGCATAGTGATTGGGCTAACCAAACTGGTAGCAATACGATGGAGGAGGATTTCCTGGAGTGTATTAGGGATGGTTTTCTAGACCATTATGTCGAGGAACCAACCAGGGAGCTGGCCATCCTAGACTGGATGATGTGTCATGAGAAAGGACTAATTAGCAATCTTGTTGTGCAAGGCCCCTTTGGGAAGAGTGACCATAATATGGTTGAATTCTTGATTTGGATGGAGAGTGACACAGTTATTTCAGAAACTAGGGTTCTGAACTTAAGGAAAGGTAACTTTGATGATTTGAGGCGTGAATTGGCTAGAATAGATTGGCAAATGATACTTAAAGGGTTGACAGTGGATAGGCAATGGCAAACATTTAAAGATCACATGGATGAACTTCAGCAATTGTACATCCCTGTCTGGAGTAAAAATAAAACGGGGAAGGTGGCTCAACCGTGGCTAACAAGGGAAATTAGGGATAGTGTTAAATCCAAGAACGAGGCATATAAATTGGCCAGAAAAAGCAGCAAACCTGAGGACTGGGAGAAATTTAGAATTCAGCAGAGGAGAAAAAGGGTTTAATTAAGAGGGGGGAAATAGAGTACGAGAAGAAGCTTGCCGGTTCATAAAAACTGACTGCAAAAGCTTCTATCGATATGTGAAGAGAAAAAGATTAGTGAAGACACATAGGTCCCTTGCAGTCGGATTCAGGCGAATTTATAATGGGGAACAAAGAAATGGCAGACCAATTGAACAAATACTTTGGTTCTGTCTTCACGAAGGAAGACACAAATAACCTTCCGGAAGTGCTAGGGGACCGAGGGTCTAGTGAGAAGGAGGAACTGAAGGATATCCTTATTAGGTGGGAAATTGTGTTAGGGAAATTGATGGGATTGAAGGCCGATAAATCCCCAGGGCCTGGTAGTCTGCATCCCGGAGTACTTAAGGAAGTGGCCCTCGAAATAGTGGATGCATTGGTGATCATTTTCCAACAGTCTATCGACTCTGGATCTGTTCCTATGGACTGGAGGGTAGCTAATATAACACCACTTTTTAAAAAGGGAGGGAGAGAGAAAGCGGGTAATTATAGACCGGTTAGCCTGACATCAGTGGTGGGGAAAATGTTGGAATCAATCAGTAAGGATGAAATAGCAGCGCATTTGGAAAGCAGTGACAGGATCGGTCCAAGTCAGCATGGATTTACGAAGGGGAAATCATGCTTGACAAATCTTCTGGAATTTTTTGACAATGTAACTTGTAGAGTGGACAAGGGAGAACCAGTGGGTGTGGTGTATTTGGACTTTCAAAAGGCCTTTGACAAGGTCCCACACAAGAGATTGGTGTGCAAAATTAAAGTATATGGTATTGGGGTTAATATACTGACGTGGAATAGAGAGCTGGTTGGCAGACAGGAAGCAGAGAGTCGGAATAAATGGGTCCTTTTCAGAATAGCAGGCAGTGACTAGTATAGTGCCGCAGGGCTCAGTGCTGGGACCCCAGCTCTTTACAATATACATCAATGATTTGGATAAAGGAATTGAGTGTAATATCTCCAAGTTTGCAGATGACACTAAACTGGGTGGCAGTGTGAGCTGTGAGGGGGATGCTAAGAGGCTGCAGGGTGACTTGGACAGGTTAGGTGAGTAGGCAAATGCATGGCAGATACAGCATAATGCGGATAAATGTGAGGTTATCCACTTTGGGGGCAAAAACACGAAGACAGAATATTATCTGAATGGTGGTAGATTCGGAAAGGGGGAGGTGCAATGAGACCTGGGTGTCATGGTTCATTAGTCATTGAAAGTCGGCATACAATAGTGGATGCATTGGTGATCATTTTCCAACAATCTATCGACTCGGGATCAGTTCCTATGGACTGGAGGTAGCTAATTTAATGCCACTTTTTAAAAAAGGAGGGAGAGAGAAAGCAGGTAATTATAGACCGGTTAGCCTGACATCAGTAGTGGGGAAAATGTTGGAATCAATCATTAAGGATGAAATAGTAGCCCATTTGGAAAGCACTGACAGCATCGGACCGAGTCAGCATGGATTTATGAAAGGGAAATCATGCTTGACGAATCTTCTGGAATTTTTTGAGGATGTAACTAGTAGAGTGGACAAGGGAGATCCAGTGGATGTGGTGTATTTGGACTTTCAAAAGGCTTTTGACAATGTCCCGCACAAGAGATTGGTGTACAAAATCAAAGCGCATGGTATTGGGGGTAATATACTGACGTGGATAGAGAACTTGTTGGCAGACAGGAAGCAGAGAGTCGGGATAAACGGGTCCTTTTCGGAATGGGAGGCAGTAACTAGTAGAGTACCGCAGGGCTCAGTGCTGGGACCCCAGCTCTTTACAATATACATTAACGATTTGGATGAAGGAATAGAGTGTAATATCTCCAAGTTTGTGGATGATACTAAACTGGATGGCGGTGTGAGCTGTGAGAAGGACACTAAGAGACTGCAGGGTGACATAGACAGATTAGTTGAGTGGGCAAATAAATGGCAGATGCAGTATAAGGTGGATAAATGTGAGGTTATCCTTTTTGGGGGCAAAAGCACGAAGGCAGAATATTATCTGAATGGCGGCAGACTCGAAAAAGGGAGGTGCAATGAGACCTGGTTGTCAAGGTTCATCAGTCACTGAAAGTGGGCACGCAGGTACAGCAGGCGGTAACGAAGGCAAATGGTATGTTGGCCTTCATAGCTAAGGGATTTGAGTATAGGAGCAGGGAGGTCTTACTGCAGTTGTACAGGGCCTTAGTGAGGCCTCACCTGGAATATTGTGTTCAGTTTTGGTCTCCTAGTCTGAGGAAGGACGTTCCTGCTATTGAGGGAGTGCAGCGAAGGTTCACCAAACTGATTCCAGGGATGGTTGGGTTGTCATATGAGGAGAGACTGGATCAACTGGGCCTTTATTCACTGGCGTTTAGAAGGATGAGAGGGGATCTCATAGAAACATATAAGATTCTGACGGGACTGGACAGGTTAGATGCGGGAAGAATGTTCTTGAGGTTGGGGGAGTCCAGAATAAGGGGACATCGTCTTAGGATAAGGGGTAGGCCATTTAGGACAGTGATGAGGAGAAACTTCTTCACTCAGAGAGTTGTTGACCTGTGGAATTCCCTGCCGCGGAGAGCTGTTGATGCCAGTTCATTGGATATATTCAAGAGGGAGTTAGATATGGCCTTTACGGTTAAGGTGATCAAGGGGTATGGAGAGAAAGCAGGAAAGGGGTACTGAAGGAATGATCAGCCATGATCTTATTGAATGGCGGTGCAGGCTCGAAGGGCCGAGTGGCCTACTCCTGCAACTATTTTCCATGTTTCTATGTTTCTATGTTACAGGTACAGCAGGCGGTGAAGAAGGCAAATTGCATGTTGGCCTTCAGAGCTTGGGGATTTGTGTATGGGAGCAGGGAGGTCTTACTGCAGTTGTACAGGGCCTTGGTGAGACCTCACCTGGAACATTGTGTTCAGTTTTGGTCTCCTAATCTGAGGAAGGACGTTCTTGCTATTGAGGGAGTGCAGCGAAGGTTCACCAGACTGATTCCCGGGATGGCTGGACTGACATATGAGGAGAGACTGGATTAACTGGGCCTTTATTCATTCGAGTTTAGAAGGATGAGAGGGGGGATCTCATAGAACCATACAAGATTCTGACGGGACGGGACAGGTTAGATGTGGGTAGATTGTTCCTGAGGTTGGGGAAATCCAGAACCAGGGGACACAGTCTTACGATAAGGGTTCGGCCATTTAGGACTGAGATGAGGAGAAACTTCTTCACTCAGAGAATTGTTAAACTGTGGAATTCCCTGCCGCAGAGAGTTATTGATGCCAGTTCATTGGATATATTCAAGTGGGAGTTAGATATGGCTAAGGGGATCAAGGGGTATGGAGAGAAAGCAGAAAAGGGGTACTGAGGGAATGATCAGCCATGATCTTATTGAATGGTGGTAAGGGCTCGAAGGGCAGAATGGCCTACTCCTGCACCTATTTTCTATGTTTCTATGTTTCTAACTTGCACCAATTCCTGTTCACCCATCACCTCTGTGCTTGTTGACCTACATCCAGCAACACCTCGATTTAAAGAAAACTTTTGATCACCTGCCCTAATATTTCTTTATGAGCCTTCATGTCAAGTTTTGTTTGATAACGCTCCTGTGAAGCACCTTGGGATGCTTTACTACGTTAAAGATGCTATATAAAAATAAGTTGTTGTTTCATAGAGATGGCAGAATGAATCTAGATCACTAGAAAAAAGCTTTTAACCTGACTGGGATAAAGTCCAGGGATTTCTGGATCATTTCATTTTAGAACAAAGCTATGATATCCTATAAGTCACATTAACAAATTGTATTACACACAATGGAGCAGCATAAACAAATATACGACACTGCAATAATATCTTGACACAAACGAGTATCATTAGCAGCTCAGTACCAAAACAAAGCAATTAAAGGGTCCCTTTAATTGCACTGTTGATGTTTAAGTGATTTCAGAAAGCTAAGTATTTGCCCTATTTAGATGGAGGCAACTCGACTTGTACAATTGAGCAGGACAATGGTGGGACAATCCCAGGATTCATAATAATACAGTCCATTTCTGATCTGGAGCTGGAGATATGTTGACCAGAGGACACTGTCTTTTTACTGAGAGGCTATATTGGAAACCAAATCAGTCTGGGTCACTCTTGCACATCTCCAGTGGCTGACAATGTAACAATATTACCAGAACCTTGGAACAAGCCACCTGTCTAGCTTCTTGACAATTAATTATATATGTTATGGGGTATCTAAAAGAGGGAGCCAAATATAGAAATAGAATACTTTTATTAGCAGCAAGTCTTAGAATGAAGAAGCTTGCAATGTTATGCTACAGTTAGAAACATTTTAGTGTTTATGAATCGGTGATAAGTGGTGGGCTGGATTCAGCATTCAAACTGAGAGCAACAGAGTGCAACCAGAGTAAAACCTTGCTATGAAATTCAACTGTAAATAATATACATATAATAGCGATGATGGAGTGATTTTGAAATCCCAATCTTGAGTAGATGCCATCTAAATATTACAGCCAAATTATTGTTTTGGAATGGTATTTAAAAAAGGAGGCAGACAAAAAGCAGGAAAATATAGATCAGTTAGCCAAACATCTGTCGTTGGGAAAATGCTGGAGTCCATTATTAAGGAAGCAGTAGCGGGACATTTGGAAAAGCATGGTTTATGAAAAGGAAATCATGTTTGACAAATTTGCTGGAGTTCTTTGAGGATGTAACAAGCAGGGTGGATAAGGGGGAACTAGTGCATGTGGTACATTTGGCTTTCCAGAAGGCATTTGATAAGGTGCAACATAAAAGGTTACTGCACAAGATAACATTTGTCAGGGTTGGGTGTAATATATTAGCATGGATAGAGGATTGGCTAACTAACAGAAAACAGAGAGTCAAGATAAATGGGTCATTTTCCGGTTGGCAAACAGTGACTAAGTGGGATGCCGCAGAGATCGATGCTGGGTCCACAACTATTTACAATCTATATTAATGCCTTGGATAAAGGGACCAAGTGTAATGTAGCCAAGTTTGCTGATGATACAAAGATGGGTGGGAAAACAAATTGTGAGGAGGACACAAAAAATCTGCAAAGGGATATAGACAGGCTAAGTTAGTGGGCAGAAATTTGGCAGATGGAGTATAATGTGGGAAAATGTGAGGTTATCCACTTTGGCAGAATTAATAGAAAAGCAAATTATAATTTAAATGGAGAAAAATTGCAAAGTGCTGCAGTACAGAGAGACCTCGGGATCCTTGTGCATGAAACACAAAATGTTAGTGTGCAGGTACAGCAAATAATCAAGGAGGCAAATGGGATATTGGCCTTTATTGCAAGGGGAATAGAATATAAAAGCAGAAAAGTCCTGCCAGAACTGTACAGGGTATTGGTGAGGCCACACCTGGAGTACTGCATACAGTTTTGGTCTCAGTATTTAAGGAAGGATATACTTGCTTTGGAGGCTGCTCAGAGAAGTTTCACTAAATTAATTCTGGAGATGAAGGGGTTGACTTATGAGGATAGGTTGAGTAGGTTGGGCCTATACACATTGGAGTTCAGAAGAATGAGAGTTGATCTTATTGAAACTTAAGAATAATGAGGGGACTCGACAAGGTGGATGCAGAGAGGATATTTCCACTCATAGGGGAAACTTAAACTAGGGGACATAATCTTAGAATAAGGGGCTACCCATTTAAAACAGAGATGAGGTGAAATTTCTTATTTCAGAAGGTTGTAAATCTATGGAATTCTCTGCCCCAGAGAGCTGTGAAGGCTGGGTCATTGACTATATTTAAGGTGGAGATAGACCGATTTTTCAGTGATAAGGGAGTGCAGGGTTATGGGGAGCGGGCAGGGACGTGGAGCTGGGTCCATGATCAGATCAGCCATGATCTTATTGAATGGCGAACAGGCTCGAGGGTCCAAATGGTGTACTCCTGCTCCTACTTCTTATGTTCTTATGTTCTTATGTTCTTATCTATGTCCATTATTATGAATTTGAGATCCATAAAAGAACATTGCATTATAATCAATAGAAAACCCATATCATCATGCATGTAATCTTTTGCAAAGCCGCCTGTGTTTTCACCCATTAAATGCGAGGATATGACTCTGCTGTTTCAGCAGTATTTTGAATCACTCATTATGACCTCTGACTGTTGTTATGAAGGTACATGAAAGGGAAGATAACTGTTGCCATTGTAAAGTTATAAAGTATGACACACTTTGAAATTCAACTGCAAAAATGAGAACTTCAGCAAATTAGCTCTGTCTCGATAAATTAGCAATATTTTCATATTTTAGTATTATTAGTTTATGTATATGATTCCATTTATTTTCACTATGTTAACAATGTAAGTTGAACATCTGAAGCCCTTTCACTGTTTTAAAATGCATCTTCTATGGATTCCTGTTGTACTGTAGTTTTGTATTGTAATTAATCTGGCATAAAATGAGTGTGAAATTTGTCAGACGTATCTGGAGTTCTGATTGACTTACATGAAATGTAACGGTTTTGGTATTGCAATTTCAAATTGCATTTTGCAAATCCCAAATTTCCCCAATATTTCCGAGACTGCAACTGAGAATTCATTTTATTTGCACACATGTAAGCTATTTAAAACGATCACACTGACAAGACTTGAGGCTGAACTGAGTGAGTGGTTCGACAGAACGAGTTAATTCATAGTGAAATTACCTGAATAACAATGCTGATTTTGGGTCATAAGGTTCACTCACATAAGTTATTTTCAGTGATTCATGCTGAGAAAAAGTTAAGGAAGCATCTCACAGGGTGTTACATCATATTGGTGCAGCTGTGTACATCTCTCCGTCGTCCCCAGCATAAATTACTGAAAATAACTAACATGAGCATTTTTATTAAGGTAATTTCACCGTTATTGAATTACTATTGTGAGAATCCACTACATATAAAAAAAAACTGACAGTTTTCGCTCGATATCCTTTTTTTTCAATTTGCTCACCAATTTTCTTCTCTAATTTCTCTCTGTCCCCCTCTACTGAAGGCATTGACTCATACACTAGAATATTCAAGAACCTCACCTCAGTGGCCATTATTCATCTGTGAGCCTTGACACTGAGTACTGGCAGCCTATCTAACTATAGATCACAACACAGCACAACCTGATCCTGCCATCTAGCTAGGATCACCGTGCAGTGATCAGGTGGGGGAACTCTGGCCGAATCTCCCTTCCCTATTGTCATGTATCTTACATTATTATATATAACTGTATCCTAACATGCTATACATGACTGTAATAAGATATGACCTGTAACCACCAGCATACCTTACCACCAGGGGTGCACTTGCAAGAGACAGGTATATAAGGACAGGTCTCAGGCAAGTGCAGCATTCCAGAGCTGTGAAATAAAGGTGCAGGTCCAGAGTGACCTTGACTTCACTACATGCCTCGTGTGAATCTGTACTGAGGGAACAGGACTATACAATGGCGATGAGTTACGGGATTACAGAATCCACAGAATGGTGAACAACAGATCAGATGAAAAGTATAATGCGGGAGACAATTGGGAGGACTTTATAGAAAGGCTCCAGCAAAGCTTTGTAACCAAAGACTGGTTAGGCGACAATAAGGCAGACAAGAGAAGAGCCCATCTCTTGACCAGCTGTGGCTCGAAAACATACGCTTTAATGAAGGATCTGTTGGCACCCGAGAAACCAGCAAGCAAGTCGTTTGAAGAATTGAGCACACTGGTAAGAGATCACCTGAAGCCAGCGAGCAGCCTACACATGGCCAGACACAGGTTCAACAACTACAAACGCTGTGTGGGCCAGAGCATACCCGACTTCGTGGCAGAACTTCGGAGGTTGGCTAGTTTATGTGAGTTCTCCGATGAACTGAGGAGAAAAATGCTGAGAGACTTTTTCATTGAAGGAAGAGGCCATGCAGGCATATTCCGAAAGCTCATAGAGACCAAGAACCTGACCTTAGAGGCAGTAGCACTGGTTGCACAGACATTCTTGGTAGGGGAAGAAGAAATGAGGTTGATTTACAATGCAGGTACGACAACTAACGAAATATCGGAACAAGAAGTTCACAGCACTAAACAAGCTGCTACCCCCACACACAGACAAAACCGGGACAGCAGGAAGAAACCATCAAGGGCCACAGGAATGGCCGTTCACACCTCATCAACCCACAATGCGAGCAATCAACTACAAACTGAGAGAAGCTCAAGAGAGATCAGCCAGATGCAGCTCATTCTTTGGGAACACTTTGAACAATGGAACAGGTCTGTGCTGGAGGTGTGGGGGTGGGCACTCGTCAAGGGAATGTCGATTTCAGCAGGCTGTTTGCAGGAACTGTGAATATACAGGGCATTTGGCCCGCATGTGCAAAAAAACGGCAGCTTGGCTGGTATATGAATCGGATGGGTCGGAAAGCGGACCAGAAGATGGTGGGGACAGTACCCGGGACACCGGTGTACAGCAGGTCAACACGATCAATGGCCGCTGCTCCTATAACAGGATGCCTCCTATAATGATGAGGGTCCTACTTAATGGGATATCTGTCATCATGGAGCTGGATACGGGAGCGAGTTAATCTCTCATGGGCGCTCAACAATTTGAACAACTGTGGCCGCATAAAAGAGACAGACCAAAACTCACAAGGGTCGACACCAAACTAAGGACCTATACCAAAGAAATCGTACCAGTCCTCGGCAGCGCCATGCTCTCTGTCACACACAAAGGGACAGTGAACCGACATCCCCTGTGGATTGTCCCCGGAGACCCCCCAGCACTGCTGGGGAGAAGCTGGCTGGCAAAATTAAACTGGAAATGGGATGATGTCCATGCCATGTCATTAGAGGAACGAACCTCCTGCTCAACAGTTATAAAGCGATTTGAACATCTCTTTCAGCCAGGTGTGGGCACTTTCAAAGGGGCCAAAGTCAAAATCTATATCACACAGGATGCTAGACCGGCCCATCACAAGGCCAGAGCTGTACCTTATGTGATGAGGGAAAAGATTGAACATGAGCTAGACAGGCTTCTGCGGGAAGGCATTATATCACCTGTGGAATTTAGCGACTGGACAAGTCCCATCGTCTCAGTCATGAAGCCTGATGGATCCGTGCGAATCTGTGGGGACTACAACTCTACCATAAACAGAGTCTCCCTACAGGACCAGTACCCCCTGCCCAGAGCGGAGGACTTATTTGCCACATTGGCTGGAGGTAAACTTTTCTCAAAATTAGACCTCACATCTGCGTATATGACGCAAGAATTGACCGAGGAATCCAAGCTACTCACCACCATCAACACACATCGAGGCCTTTTCATGTACAATCGATGCCCATTCGGCATCAGGTCGGCAGCTGCCATATTCTAGCGCAACATGGAGAGTCTGCTCAAGTCCATCCCGGGGACGGTTGTATTTCAAGACGACATATTTATCACGGGCGGGGACACCGACTCCCATTTCCGTAATTTGGAGGAAGTACTAAAGCGGTTGGATCGGGTAGGCCGACGAGGCAAGAAATCCAAGTGCCTGTTTCTCGCACCCGAGGTTGAATTTTTGGGCAGAAGGATTGCCGCTGATGGAATCCGCCCAACAGAGTCCAAAACAGAAGCAATTTGCCTGGCACCCAGGCCCCGGAATGTCTCAGAACTGCGTGCCTTTCTCGGGCTACTCAATTACTTTGGGAACTTTATGCAGAACTTAAGCACGCTGCTGGAGCCTCTCCACGTGCTACTCAGGAAGGGGTGCGATTGGTTTTTGGGGGACGCCAAGGAACGCGCTTTCAATAAGCCACGCAACCTTCTGTGTTCCAACAGTGTTTTGACTTTCTTTGGCCCAGGTAAAAAGCTAGTTCTCACATGCGATGCATTAGCATTTGGGGTCGGGTGCATTTTGCAACATGTCAATAGTGCGGGCAAATTACAACCCATAGCTTATGCCTCCAGGTCACTTTTGCGGGCGGAGCGCGGGTATGGAATGGTAGAGAAGGAGGCGCTCGTGTGCTTGTACGGTGTCAAAAAGATGCACCAATACCTTTTCGGGGCCAAGTTCGCGTTAGAAACCGACCACAAGCCCCTCACATCCCTCCTATCCGAGAGCAAGGCAATAAACGCCAACGCCTCGGTGCGAATTCAATCGTGGGCACTCATGCTGGCGTCCTACGACTATACCATAAGGCACAGACCAGGCACAGACAACTGTGCCGACGTGCTCAGCAGGCTACCCCTGGCGACCACGGAAGGGTCTGATGAACAGGACTGTGAGATAGTCATGGCAATCAATGCCTTTGAGTCCACAGGTTCGTCCATGACGGCTCGCCAAATCAGAGTCTGGACGGCCAGCGACCCCACGTTATCCTTAGTAAAAAGATGTATCCTAACCAGTGACTGGGCAGAGGCTCGCGATGCCTGCCCCGAGGAATTAAAACCCTTTCACAGGCGCATGCATGAGCTATCACTACAAGCAGACTGCCTGATGTGGGGCAGCCGAGTAGTCATGCCTCTGCGAGGCAGAGAGGCATTCGTCCGGGAGCTCCACCGCGAGCACCCGGGGATCATTCTCATGAAGGCCATAGCCAGATCCCACGTCTGGTGGCCTGGTATTGACGCGGACTTGGAGCTCTGAGTCCGAAGGTGCATCATTTGTGCCCAACTCAGCAATGCCCCGAGGGAGGCTCCACTGAGCCCCTGGCACTGGCCTACCAAACCGTGGTCGCGGGTGCACATAGACTATGCGGGCCCATTCATGGGCAAAATGTTCCTCGTAGTTGTAAGTGCATTTTCAAAGTGGATTGAATGCACCATTTTAAACTCGAGCACAACCTCCACCACTGTGGAGAGCCTCGCAACCATGTTTGCAACACATGGAATCCCTGACATATTGGTCAGTGACAATGGTCCGTGCTTCACCAGCGCAGAATTCCAAGACTTTATAATTGACATTATAATTGGCATAAATCACGTCAAGACGGCACCGTTCAAGCCAGCCTCCAATGGCCAGGCGGAGAGAGCAGTGCAAATCATTAAACAAGGCATGCTTTAAAATCCAAGGTCCCACGCTGCAGGGTCGCCTGTCGTGACTGCTGCTGGCATACAGATCTGTCCGCACTCACTGACTGGGATCCCCCCCGCGCAACTGTTGATGAAAAGGACTTTAAAAACAAGGCTCTCATTAATCCTCCCAAATCGTTGAGGGAAAGCGCCGTAAGCTGACTGAGTACCATGACAGAAATTCAAGGGGGAGATGGAATGAGATAGGGGACAAAGTGTTTGTACTAAACTATGGCAGGGGTCCCAAATGGCTTGCAGGGACAGTAACGGGCAAGGAAGTAAACAGGCTACTGGTAGTACAAATGGACAATGGCAAAACCTGCTGGAGGCATGTAGACCAAGTCAAAAGCAGATTTACCAACAATACTGCAGAACCAGAGGCAGACTGCAATGTGGAACTCGCACCACACCTGGTGGACAGACAGAGGGAACAACCTGAGGAAAGGACAATCCCAACAGACAGCCCAGGCGAGTCAACAACAATCACACCAATCAAAACAGACATCCCAGGCGAGATACAGCAACCACACCCAAAGAAAAACAGACACCAAGGCAAACAACTGAACCACAACTCAGACACTCCATGCGAGAGCGTAGACCACCTGAGAGACTGAACCTATAAAGACCTTGGGGGAGGGTGATGTCATGTATCTTACATTATTATATATAACTGTATCCTAACATGCTATACATGACTGTAATAAGATATGACCTGTAACCACCAGCATACCTTACCACCAGGGGTGCACTTGCAAGAGACAGGTATATAAGGACAGCTCTCAGGCAAGTGCAGCATTCCAGAGCTGTGAAATAAAGGTGCAGGTCCAGAGTGACCTTGACTTCACTACATGCCTCGTGTGAATCTATACTGAGGGGACAGGACTTTACACCTATGCTGAGAGCAATAGTATCCCTACTGCTGCTCTGGCTAAGACCCGCTAACGTACCACCAATCAGGACCTTCCTGGGCTGCATAGATCAGAGATGGCAGCTTTGCCACAGAGCTATGGATGACTCACCGCCCAAAATCTAACAGTTACACTGAGCAAACCATATTAAAATCCGGAATATTCGGGTGGTAAAATTAAAAGAATAGCAAGCAACGGAGAAGATTTTATTTGTTTCTGCCTTACGCATCAGCGCTAATGCTGTACTAATGGAGATTCATAGCCCCACGTTGCTTACAATATATTGTACTCGTCAGCATGACGTGTAATTATGTGCTGCCGGATGAATATTTAAATCTTAATTTAAATATGCTTCCAGTGGGATTTTACATTAGCGCTGCCATTATTCTGCTGAAACATTGAGGGTCACAGACAGTGGTGGCTCAACAGAGAATACTCCAGAATTAGGCCCTACAGCGATTTTATCCTGGGCTTTATCCTGGGTGTATTGCTGCTGTAGAATTATTTATAGAAAATATTATTGGTAAGTGAACATTTTTTTTTTTTTAATTACCATTTTGTAGCTGACCTTCTGACTGTTGCCCATTCCCTACTTGTGCAGTTTTGAAAGCAAGTATGGAAACATATTCTATTACCTTGCTTCAGGTCCCAACACCCCACCTGAACTGAAATCACTGACAAATTGGGACTTGTTTTGCGTTAAGGGCACCATTTCAAAGTAATGAGTTGTGGTGGTGGTAGCGCTGTTGGTGTTAGTGGTACTGTTACTGGGGCTGGTGCTGGTGGTAGTGACATTAATGGTGTTTTTGTTGGTGGTGTTGTTTGTGGTTTTGTCGTTGGTCGTGGTTTTGTTGGTGTTTATGGTTTTGTCGGTGGTCGTGGTTTTGTCGGTGCTGCTGTTTGTGGTTTTGTCGGTGGTAGTGGTTTTGTTGGTGCTGTTGTTGATGGTCTTGATTTTGATAGTGGTCGGAGGGTTAGTAGAGGGAGAGAGAAGGCCTTGGAAACACACTGATGGCGGAAACTGCTAGTTTCAACACATGGGCCGCGATAGTAACTCTGGCTCATTTTTGGATGAGTGAGTTTTTGTTTCAGTTTAAAACTCACCCGCTTTAACCCAAAACAGACTTGGGGTAGTGAACGCCTGGGCTTCAATCTAATCTTGCTGGTGAACTTCCTACTGAATTGGGTGACTTAACAGGAAACCTGACCACTTCTGAGGAGCAATATTTGGCACTCCGGCCAGAGACCTATTTAAAGTGGGAATGCATCTCTTAAAGGAAGGTTGCAGTCACTTCTCGCCGGTTCTGCTGTTTCACCACTGCAAGAAGGAATTTGGTCAGAAATGAGTTGCCCGCAGGCCCTAGGCTTTCTGTACCCTCCATGGAGGTGTTTTTGGAAGAGGTGAGGGTGAGGAGGGAACTCCTGTTCCCTAGCAGTGCCTGGGGGTTTGCTAAACATGCTGTCCACCAGGCATTGGACAGAGATTTCAGAGGTTCTCAGCTCCAGGAATGTCACCCAGGGACCAGGATACAGTGCGGGAGGCATTACATTGAGCTCTAAAGAGTAGCAATAGTGAGTTCTTCTCCTCATTCATCGCCCTCTTTACAACAGATAGCAATTGTCTTTTACTCCCCTCCTTTACCGCTCTCAACAATTCCCTTCCCTTCATCACTTCTTTCACCATCCAGCACAAGGCCACACTACACTGCCTCTCATTCTCATTACAAACACACACACCTTATTTCATGCTCCTTTCGTACCAGCCACTAGCCCCATTCTTCTCTAAATTGCTAGCCAATCACCAACCTCACTTCACAGTCCACACACTTGCTTTCTATTCAACACCCCATCAGCCTGCTTGCATTTTGCTTCATCTCCCTCTCATCAGATGCACTCCCAGCACAAACCACACACATCTGCAATCTCCTTTCAGTAGCAATTCACAAATTCTTGCTCAGTCTTTCTACAGAACTATGTGGCACACAATAATTATGAGCAGATCAAAACCGGGGGTGGGCCAGCTAATCTCATCATCCTGAGTGAATTGGAGCAGCAAGCCATAAATATTTGTGGGTCTGCTGGAACTGTGCACATTGGCTCTTTCGAGGCTGGAGTCTTTACTGAACAAGGTCTGCAAAAATGCACATTCAGCCAGGCTTCACTACATTAGATTACTTTGTGATATATGTCTTCTGCATCCGGGGTTCATTTCTAGAGGGATAGAATTGAAAAGCATAGAAGTTATGTATAGAACCTTGGTTAGACCACACTTGGAATACTGTGAACAGTTCTGGTCTCATATTATAAAAAAGGATATAGAGGCACTGGAGAAGGTGCAAAAAATATTTACAAGGATGGTACCAGAGTAGAGAGGTTATACCTATCAGGAAAAATTGAACAGGCATGTTTCTCTAGAAAAGAGAAGACTGAGGGGTGACCTGATAGAGGTCTTTAAGATTATGAAAAGTTTTGATAGGGTAGACATAGATAAGATATTTCCACTTGCGGCAGAGCAAAACTAAGAGCCATAAATATAAGATAGTCACTAATAATCCAATAAATAATTCATGAGAAACCTCTTTACTCAGAAAGTGGTTGGAATGTGGAACTCGCTACCACAAAGAGTAGTTGAGGTGATGGGCATCGATGCATTTAAGGAGAAACTGGATAAATGTATGAGGGAGAAAGGAATAGAAGAATATGTTGATGGGGTTAGATGAAGAGGGGTAGGAGGAGGTTCCTGTGGAACATAAACTTTGGCATGAACCTGTTGAGCAGAATGGCCTGTTTCTGTGCTGTAAATGCTATGTAATATTGGGGCTGAAATTGCAGTCGGAGGCTTCCCACGGGAAATTGCTTTCAACCTGAAACACATCTACGAAAGTACCTGGTGGTCCGGGAGGAGCGTGGGATTCCAGTGGGGAGGCTTTCTCTTCCTGCGCTGCGAAGTGTGCTCCCGTCCTCCAGAAGGTACAGTCACATGTGACTGCTCAGCCAATCAGGTACAGTGTTCCACAGCTTTCTCATTAATAGCAATGAGAACTCCGTATCTATGAGTTCTCATTGCTATTAATGAGATAAAAAAAAAACTAAACACATATAATATAAATGAAAAACACACCTCACATAATTAAAATTAATTAATAAATATCTTAGAGAAAAAACATTTCTGAGTTTTTAAAAAGTTTTTTAAATTATGGTTAAAAGTAAATGTAATGTAGTGGGCAGCGTTTTAAAAAATAATATGTGTATTTTAAATTTATTTTATTATTATTTCTAACTCATGCCTGTAAAAGTAGGTTATACGCCTGCTTTTAACAGGCGGAAGAATTTTGAGGACATTTGCTGGGCAAGATAGGGGTAAATACCGCAATCTTGCCCATGCAAATGTTCTTGCACCTGATATGCATGAAATCTGTCAACGTCCAGCTTGACAGATTGGAAAAGCCGATTTTCAGCATATGTGCATTGTGCGCTGAAAACCAGCTTTTGCGATGCCTTCTCGGGTCCGTAGACACTCTGTATGGACCCAGGGAGGCCGGGATTTCCACGCCATTATGTAACTGTGCAGCCTCTCAACGTCATACTAACTCTTCTCCCTTTTCTCTTACCTCAAAGAGGAAGAAGGAAGAACGAAAGTCCTTCTGAGGAGGCACCATCATGTGCTGCATCACATCTAAGCATTAGCACAGATATTGGTGTCAAGGCTGAGTTAAAGAGTGACGTGGAGGAGTCTGCATATGGTGATGCACCTAGCAGTAGTACACAGGTGCAGGCACTGGTGGCAAGGAGAGCCTAGGAGACAGCTCGCCAGAGAGCAAAGTCCTCTCCCAGCTTTACTGAGGAGGATAGAAATTAGGTCTTCGGGGCCCAGCAATAAGATACAAACTGCTTGCCTCACACAAGCAATTATATCATGTATTTGAAGGCCTTCCAAGGCGTTTCACCACCATGGCTGAAAGTGTGGAGGAATCTGCCTCCAGCTTGAGTGGTGTCATCTCACATAGTGCCAGCACTCTGCATTGTTCCTTGGAGAATGTGGCCACCTCCAGGGGCACTGCAGCCAGGGTCTCACAACAGCAGTCCATGTTCATTGTTTTTCTGCTTTGATGGAACTCCAGGCTCAAACCTATGCTTGGCTGTGGAATGTCTTCATCATTCACTATTCTTCCTGTAACTCCTAGTTATACATAACTTCACTGCTCTCTTCATTACCTTTCTAATTCTGCTCCATTTATATAACACTCCACCCTCTTTCATACCCCTGATTATTCTCTGATTACTTGTATGTGCATCCTCTTAAAATCTGCTCTTCAAAATTTAAAGATCTAATACGACTGTTACGCTTTTCCTTCACTTTACTTACCATGCCCTTATGACATGATGATCACTATTCCCTTGCTGTTGCTTCTCTTCAACTCCTGCCATAAAGTCTTTATTGGTTAGTATCTGGTGAGGTACAGTCTCATTCCTAGTCTCCTCTATAACATGTTCCAAGCAGCAGTTCCTTACCACATTCAGAATTTCCTGATTCTTTTTATTCTGAGCACTATTCAAACTCGATTCAATATCTGGATAGCTAATAAAACATTGCCCTTGCTGGATGTTTACATCCTTGTGAACTATCTCATCAGTGTCAGCTGGATGGTCTGGCAATCTGCAGCAAACTCGCAGCAATAATTTCCTTTGTTTTTCTCATTTAGATCAATCCATAGAGATTCAGGCCCTGAAATACTGTGGGAGCTCTCCTGGTCTCCATAACACCGTAACTCCAGCAGGGGACTGGGGGAACCCCAGGGGAACACTGTAAATGGTTGCTTATGCCATTTTTCCAGGGGGTGTCACTGGTCTCCCACTGGAGTTATGGAGAGACCCCCACGGAATTTCAGGGCCTCAGGATCTCCCTTGTCTTCTCTAATGATCTGACTCTTTTGTACTTTTATGCTATCTTTTACATAAACTGTGACTTCTCCACACCTCTGCTTACATCTATCTTTTCTGAACAGTGTATAACCTTCCAGTGTCGTATTCCATCTGTGTTCCTTGCCTCCAAGTTTCCATTATATCTGTGATGTCCACCTACTCTGTGTGAAACAACTCTTCTCATCCAAAACATTTTGTTGCTGGACTTCCAGCATTTGTATACAATCAATTCCATTCACTCAGCTGTGGTGCATTAATGTTTGGTGATTTTTATTTGCTCTCTGCTTCTTCTGTGCCTTACCTGCGATGTCTTTAGATTCAGCATTGCCTTCACATACAACAATGTAGATACGAGTTTGTCGTGTCCTATAATAACCTTCTGCCGATCTGTACCTGTACTCACCTACATCCCCCAGCTTCCGATTTTAAATACTCCTCTATCAATCTATCTGTCCTTTCTCATAGTACCTCCATCTCTCTTCTCTTTAAGTGAAACCCATCTGGTTAGTAAAGGCTGCCTCTTTCCCAAGTGGTTCTCCAGCTGCTTAAAAACTAAATCCAAGGCGAAATTGCATTTAAAGCGAGTGCTAGCACACATTACAGACTGTTTTTAAAATACATTCTTTACACTGACTACTATAGAAGCAGATTGTAGATTCTAAAGACCTGGTAGTTCTTCTATCTTTGTCAGTAACCTTGTGCTTTTCTGTATGTGTCTTACTTGTTTAATTTCTGTAAATAAATCTAGTTAGTTAATTGAAAATCTATTGATGGTACTGTTTTCCAGTGTGGCTTGGAGAGAAATAAAATGCAGTAGTTACTACCATTCTAGGATTGCATCAAACCTACAGGGTACAGGGAAGAAACCCAAAAGATTACAGTTTCTGATTCACAGGAATTGCGAGATCTGCTAATAGGGAATGTGGCAAAACTCATTAAAAGCAGTGGTGGCAGCAAGGTATGAGAGATACCTGTCCATTCCCAAGGTGTCTGTCATTCAGTGAATTGACAGAATACAGTAACCACTTTCTGGATTTCTTCTTTAGTTCCAACAAAATGGTGGAAAGTCAAAATTGCAAGGATGGCTCATTGAAGATCCCTTGGTAATATTGTGGTGGTGTCTTGTATTGGATTCAAATACAGGCAATCTGTCTCACCTATAGCATCTGTCAATGTGGATTTGAATGCAAAAGTCTTTGAGGTACGATCAAATAGCAATAATGGGTTTTCTGTATACTGTGCATTAGATTTTATCCTGTAGTCATCTATCTTTTCCTTCATTTGGCAATATAAAGCACATACAAATCCATTACTGTTTAATTATGCATGGCCATACAGTGCAATCTACCTTGAACTTTTACTGTCAAGAAAGACCTAGAAACAAAGAAAGACACACAAGTACTTTCCTCTTGTAAAGAATCTTGTTAATTATTTGCCCCTTTAGCATTCAGGCCCATGTAGATAGAAGAATGCAATGTTTATTTGTTGCCAATCAGTATTGAGAATAATTACTGAATGTAACAATGACATTATGGGTGGCACAGCACTTTGGAACAACAATATGTATGGGTAGGCACACCACACAAAGCTCCTGATCTCAGTTATATTCTTTGAGGAGGCATCATATAAATGAATCGTTTTTTAGTTCCAGTTAACAGAACATAGTAAACTGAATGCATATCTTCTTCACATGCCAGACTAGTCCTTCTTCACACCACTGCCCTCTAAGGGGGTAAAATTACTCTCTACATTATATCCCAACACATATGCTCAGTCGGCAGTAATGTACAATAACAGAAGTGGCATATTTTTTTCTGCGTTCCCAAAATTGAACCATGCGAACATACAGACTTGCCATAAAAAATTTTTGGGGGCTTTTTAAAGGCTTATTAAGCGGCAATTAAAATCAAACATGCACATTTGCACAAGCTGGACCCAGCCCACATTGCCTTAATGGAATACAACTCAGCTGTTTTAGTGGATGCAGAAGGCTTGGTGCATCAGTACATCTTATGTTGCTGAACATATTGGAGCAGGAGGAAGAGACTGAGCAGCCAAAAGAGGGCCAGGGAGGTCTGCAGCCATCGGAGGAGGACAATCAGGACCATTACTATCACTGATGACAAAACAAGAAAGTACATTTGAATGGCATGAAAATCATTAAGTAACATTTGGCAAGTACAAACTACTGTTTGGGTGGAGTCAGGGATCTTTCCAAAGGCCCTGGTGAAAGTTGGAGAATGGCAGTGCTGAGTTGCATGCAGTACAACTGGCTAAGAGGCATAGTCATGTATGTGGAAGATGAACTGCGACAAGAAGAGGAGGAGCAGATGGAGGATAATGGGGAGGAACCAGCAGAATCTCAGCAATTACCAAAAGATGCAGCATGGGTTTACCAGGCTCTGCTTTTAAAGTTTAAGATATTGTGGTGTGTCATTGTTTAAAATAATGGTAACGGCACAGTAGCCCCTATTGTGCAAGGCTACGTTAACCTATGAAGCAGGCACACCGGTACTGGGAAGAAGGAACAGTTGGCTTCATCACATTTTGTGAGGCTAGGGCCACTTCCTTATGGTGATAGGTTCCAGCACAGGAAAAATAGGCATAGGCAGCCTGACCGGTAATGTCACAGGCTGGGGAGAGGGGAAAATACAGCAAGACAGGAAGCTCTTAAAGAGCTTCTGTTTGCATTTAAAGGCAAGTTGCAATCTTGCAGTGTCAAATTTGTGTTGAGTTTTGTATGGTCAAGTGTTTTGGCCCATATGCAACTATGTAAATATGGGGCCAGGGACATTGATGGATGCACATATAACTCCTGAGGTACCTGCATATGATACTCCCCATGAAACTGTTCTCCACATCTACATTATGCAGTGCAATGGAAGATTTAAAGGGATTCCCATTCTCAGCATTGTTAGCTGCAAATTACAAATTATCTGCAATGAAATCAGCTGCAGGAAAGTCTGAGATGGAAAAGAAAGATTTTTTGCAAAAATAGCAAAAGACACAAATGAAAAAGTAAAAGAGTAAAGCTATGACTTCATGCTTCGAGCAGGGAGTCTTGCACATGATTTCCACCTAGAATCTGAATTTCTAATGTGCTCCTGGCAAGTGAGGCTCCCTACCCAAAATGTGGCCAGGGAATAAGTGTTAAATACAAAATGCAGCAGCACTTTTTGTGTCTGAACTGTTCAGATTCAAAAAGAAGCAATTTTCAAGCTCAATTATGCAAACAACAACCAAGAACATAAGAAATAGGAGCATGAATAGGCCATACAGCCCCGCAAGCCTACTCCACCATTCGATAAGATCATGGCTGAACTTCTACATAACTTCCACTTTCCCGCCCTATCCCTATACCCTTCATTCCCTTAGTACCCAAGAATCTACGGATCTCAGTCTTGAATATACTCAACGACTAAACATCCACAGCCCTCTGGGGTAGAGAATTCCAAAGAGGCACAACTCTTTGAGTGAAAAAATTATCCTCATCTCAGTCCTAAACAGCCGAGACTATGACCTCTAGTTCTAGACTTCCCAGCCAGGAGAAACAGCCTCTCAGCATCTACCCTGTCAAGCCCTTTAACACAAGAACACAAGAACACAAGAAGTAGGAGCAGGAGTAGGCCATTTGACCCCTCGAGCCTGCTCCGCTATTTAATAATATCATCTGCCACATTTTTGCCCACTCACTTAGCCTGCCTATAACCTTTTTGTGTCCTCTTCACAATTTGCTTTCCCACCCATCTTTGTATCATCAGCAAACTTGGCTACATTACACTTGGTCCCTTTATCCAAGTCATTAATACAGATTGTAAATAGTTGAGACGCCAGCACCGATCCCTGTGGCACCCCACTAGTTACTGTTTGCCCACTGGAAAATGACCCAATTATCCCGTCTTTCTGTTTTCTGTTAGTTAGCCAATCCTCAATCCATGCTAATATATTACCCCCAACCCTGACAAATGTTATCTTGTGTAGTAACCTTTTATGTTGCACCTTATCGAATGCCTTCTGGAAATCCAAATACACCACATCCACTGGTTTCCCCTTACCCACCCTGCTCATTACATCTTCAAAGAACTCCAGCAAATTTGTCAAACATGATTTCCCTTTCAAAAAACCATGCTGACTCTGCTTGATTGAATTTTGTTTTTCCAAATGTCCCCCTACTGCTTCCTTAGTAATGGACTCCAGCATTTTCCCAACGACAGATGTTAGGCTAACCGATCTATAGTTTCCTGCTTTCTGTCTGTCTCCTTTTTTAAATAGGGGCATTACATTTTTCAATCGGCTGGGTCTGCCCCAGAATCCAGGGAATTTGGGTAGCTTACAACCAATACATCCACTATCTCTGCAGCCACTTCTTTTAGGACCCTTGGAAGCAAGAAATTGGGCTCCTATGCACCTCCCATTAGCGCCTCCGGGGATTTTGCAACCATGGGGCGACGAGATCAGCGACTCTCGCTAAATTTGGTGGGAGTTTTGCGGCGGCGATCGTGATGTCACCGCCGTGCGCATCGCCCAGGGTTGCATCCCTGACCTGAAATTGCGTTCCATCCCCTGCAGCATTGCAGGGCGAGAAAATAACAGCTGCAGGAGGCGTGCATTGGGCGGCCGGCCACTTTGGGGCAGTGCTTAAATGCAAGATAGCCCAGGTAAGTAAAAAAAAAACTACCTTCTCTCTTGCAGGTTTTTTTGTGGGTTCTTGCCCGCGATTGATCAGCCCGGCACACTGCTGATTGGGCAGTATCACGGCTGCCATTGTGGTGAAATGTTTTTCCTTTGCAGAGCCCGCAGTGATGGCCCTTCCCTTTAAGGGAGGGAATGAAACATAGAAACATAGAAACATAGAAAATAAGTGCAGGAGTAGGCCATTCGGCCCTTCTAGCCTGCACTGCCATTCAATGAGTTCATGGCTGAACATGCCTTTCATGTTCAGGAGCCTTTCAACCAGCTAGCGCTGCCCAGCCCAGTGTGCAGCACTGCTCCACTCACCGCTCCTCAATTTCACCCCCTGAGAATTTTATACATTTCAATGAGATTACCTCTCATTTCTCTAATCTCTAGAGAATATAGGCCCATTCTCTTCATAATACAGCTCTTTCATCCCAGGCATCAATTTAGTGAACCTTCATTGTACTCTCTCTAAGACAATTATCTCCTTCCTTAGATAAGGAGACCAAGGGTTAGAAATTGAACTCAGTTGTGCCTCCCATTAACATCCCCGGGGCACAAATGAGTTACCGACCGGGCGCCACATTGGGTGGGAGTTTAGCAGCAGCAGCACTGCGGCTTTGCGCCCGATCTTCTACGCCCGGAGATCGTGACGTCATCGCCGTGAGCATCGCTCCATTTACTCCCCGGCTCTGAAATTGACTTTTGCCCCCTGCCGGGCGAAAAATCCAGCAGCTGCAGGAGTCGCACCTCTGGCGGTCAGCCGCTACCGGGGCGAAAATTACAGGTGAGGTGGCCGAGCGAAAAATAAAAAACTTACCTTCTTGTTCGTACTGCTCTTCGCGGGTTCCTGGCCGTGATCGCTCAACCCGACACTCTGCAGAGTGCTGGGCTGATTGTGTGGCATTCCCGCTCCATGGTGGTCCAAGTAGAGGGACAATCCCGAAGATGCGGTAGCTCTGCATTGCCCAGTGTGCAGCGCTGCTGAGGCGTCTGTCCCGTTAGCGCTCCAAGAAGGAACTGGAACACTTGATTTAGCATTCCGCTTCCTTCTGGGTGCAGTAACCTGAATTTTTAGAGAGGAGCGAGACTTCAGCACCTGCCGCTAAGTCTCGCGTTTCCCAACTGTTACTGGCCCCAAACGGGGCAATACTGAATTACTACTCGCAACACTGTACGCAGTGCTCCGGGTGTGGTCTCACCAAAGCCCTGTATAATTGCAGCAAATCTTCCTTACTCTTGCACTCTAACCCCCTTGCAATAAAGGCTAACATAGCATTTGCTTTCCTAATTGCTTGCTGTACCTGCATGTTCACTTTCTGTGATTCGTGTAAAAGAACACTCAAATCTCTCTGAATACCAACATTTACACCTCTCACCTTTTAAAAAATATTCTGCTTTTCTATTCTTGCCAAAATGGATAAGTTCACATTTCCCCACATTATGCTCCACCTGCCACCTTCTTGCCCAATCACTTAACCTGTCTATGGGCTAGATTTTCCACTTTTGTGCTTATCGCCTCAAAATGGGCATTATTTCTGGCGTGGGCGGTAAAAAAGGGTTTTCAGATCGCCGGCTTCTCGCCCATTCTCAAAGCATCTAGTCTCCATTTTTAAAATTGGGCGTTACCGTGAGCGATAGGAAATGGGCGGTAGCGTTAAATCTTGCTGACCTTCGGCTGTAAAGTGTCACCATCCTTAGCAACGGCATGGCAACGCTCGATTCCCGCGATTCAAGAGGTCAAGGGTCATCATGACATGCGCAGAAGAGGAGACAGAGAGAGAGGGAGCTGAGAGTGACTGAAGGCGTGAGTGACTGTGGTGTGTGCTTGTTAGGCTGTTGTGGGAGGCACGAGGGAGATTCGCCAGAAGCAAAAAGCCTACTAAGCACCAAGAACATAGTTGGCACCAAGTTTTTGTCCAACAAATAAGATATAACATGGAAGGGATGGTGGAGGCCCTGGAGCTGGTAGCCAGGAACACTGGTGACAGAGGGCTCCCAGTGGTCCCGGAGCACGGCACTGTATCCCAAGGTGCCGCACCCCATTGCTAACCACACATGAGAGCCAGTAACTCGTCGCCACTGTAAAGTCCTGACTCTAATGTACTGACTTACACGAGACGCATGCTGAAGTCAAGGTCACTCAGGACCTGCACTTTTAATTCCAGCTCTCCAGTGCTGCACTTGCCTGAGACCTCCCTTTATATATCACAGTGGGACAGGTATGGAGTGTCTCCTGCAAGTGCACCCCTGGTGGTAAGACATGCTTATTGTTACAGGTCATATCCAGTTACAGTCATGTATAGCATGGTAAGATACAGTTATACACAGTAATGTGAGATACATGATAACTTCAATCAACAAATTTTAACTGTCACCAAGGTGATGCCCACCATTGATGTATCACCTGCACACTCAGCAGTGTGTCAGCTTTGTAAATAACACCAATGTTCTTTCAGGCAAAGTGATCATTGATGAGCTCCTGACATAAGCCTCTTGCAGCTATCATGCCCATGAGCCCTTTCATGCGGTCTACAGGCGGTCGGGGGCACAGCTTCAGCGTCAGCCTGATTGTCTGGGCCAATGTCAGCATCCGCCTCCTTGTCGTCCTCCTTCCTCTCTCCAGTGAGGTGGACTGTCAGACTCATCAGGCAATTCTTGTCCCCTCCTGATAGCCGAGTTGTGCAGCATGGAGCACACCACTATGAATTGAGCTACCTGCTCAGGATGCTTTTTGGAGCTCGCCTCCTGAGTGGTCCAGGCATCTAAAGTGCTGCTTAAGCACTCCAGTGGTTTTCTCCACGATATTGCGAGTGGCTCTGTAGCTCTCGCTGTATCGCCTCTCGGCTTCAGTGTGGGTGTCACGCAGGGGGTCATCAGCCAGGTGGCGAGGCCATATCCTTTGTCACCAAACATCCAGCATTGATCTTGTGGCTGATTGTTAAACAAGTCAGATACAGTGCTCCCACGCAGGATGTGAGCATCATGGATGCTGCCTGGAAATTGAGCATTCACTGCCAGTATAATTTGCTGGTGGCCGACAACGAGTTGGACATTCAGGGAGTGGAATCCCTTGCGGTTCCTGAAAACCTCTGTATCCTGAAAAGGTGCCCACATTGCGATATGCGTACAGTCTATTGCTCCCTGCACCTTGGGTAAGTTTCCAATTCTGGAAAATCCTGGAGCCCTCTCACTCTGTGCCTCCCTGGTCATAGGGAAGCTGATCAAGTCCCTCCTGCATGCTTACAGGTTTTCAGTGACCTGTCTAATGCAGCAATGTGTGGCATGCTGACAAAGTCCGCATTGTTGCCAGTTGTGGCCTGAAAAGAACCCAAGGCATAGAACGACAGTGCCGCGGTGACTTTGAACTTGACAGACAGTGCAGTACTGATGGTGCTGGCAAGTTGCAGATCTCCCCTGATGAGCTGGCATACCTCAGTAATAACCTCTTTGTGGAAGCGCAGTCTCTGAAGGCAGGTGGTGTTGGGCAAGTCGAGGTAAGGCTGCTTCTCCCTTTACTTGCGGGTGGTGTAATGTCTGGTCCTCCTCAACAGTCTGGCACATCTTACATTGGGCACATAATGCTGTGGAGCATACCTTTGGCAATCTCGAGTCTGCTGCATGTAATTGGTCATCAAGCGAGGGTGAGAAAGGACAGACCCCATTGCAATGTTTTCTACCGACTGGTCACAAACAATGAATGTCTCGATGAAACACCTATTCAATTCCAATCGGTCACAGTATGGTCAAGATGTTTGTACAGATGTTCACAGTGTGATATATTCACAGAGCACAGCACACACAGCTTCCTAACATGGCAGGCAGCTCTCTTAGAAGTCTCCGGAATTGCCTGGTTCTGTTTAATGACTAACTCTGCACTTGCAGTACACAATACGTCCACATCCACAGTGTGGAGCTACAAACATTACAAGCTTACAGACTTTACACTTCTCCCTCCTTAATGAAGAAGCCATCATAACAAATATTATACATAACTTTCATGTTTATACATAACACAAGATATAAACTTATTTTTCTTTTCCATATTTCAAATTTAACTTTACCACTTGTTTTCTGTTTCGAAGAGGATACCTTCGCTCTCGAACAGAACCTTCCAAACATGGAATCTAAACTCATTCGAGGCTCATCCTGAGGAACATTTTCCTCCACGGAATTTCCTTGATTTTTCATTTGAACTCACTCTAACTTCAGGCACTTTGTTTTCCTGACTCGGACTCAGACTTTCATTCTGATTCTCTCCTGGATTTGTTTCCAGTACATTGGATGTAGGATATGCTACTGGTGTATCAAAACTATCTGATGAGTCAGAAATAATTGAATCATTCCCACCTGCAACTCCTTCCATGTCTGTAGGTAAAATATGATCAATATGAACAAACCTAACCTGTCCATTATCAAACATCTTTACCAAATATGTGCAAGGACCACATATCTTCACCACTCTTCCTGGTAACCACTTTAACCATTTATGGTGATGGTTCTTCACTCTCACCTTCTGGTTTAATTTCACACTTCTCTCTTTTACTCTACCTTTATCATGATTCTCTTTCTGTCTTAATTGTGTCTCTTCTACGGACTGTGCCAAATTTGGCTTTAACAACGAGAATCTGGTTCATGGCTGTCGTTTGAGAAACAACTCTGCTGGTAGTTGTATGAGGAGTATTTCGATATGTAATCAAAAAATTAGCCAATTTGTATCCAATGACAAGTGTCGTTTCCTTGGATTTGGATCGAACATTTGTTTTATGAGGGCACGTTTTATAATTTGCACAGTGCGCTCTGCTGCACCATTCGAAGCAGGATGGTATGGTGGAACCTTGGTATGTTTCACACCATTTTTGCTTGTGACTTGTGCAAATTCTTCTGAACGAAATTGTGGTCCATTATCCGAAACAATTTCTTCAGGGAGGCCAAATGAAGAAAATAATTTTCGTAAAATGTCCAATGTTTTACTTGTTGTTATTTTCCACATTGGAAACACCTCAACCCACTTCGAATGGTTATCAATCACAATGAACAATTGTTGTCCTTCTAACTCAGCAAAATCAATATGTAGCCTTTGCCACACCCTGGGAGGCCATTTCCATGGCTATAATGGTACTGGTGGTGGTTGCTTGCTTACCGATTGACATGTCGTACACTGACTCACGATGTACTCTATATCTTTATCAAGACCTGGCCACCATAAATAACTGTGTGCAAAACTCTTGGTTAAACACATTCCCAGGTGCTGGTCATGGCGGTCTCCTAATAATTTGGACCTGAATTTATTTGGTATAACCACTCTTACACCCGACATGATACAATCCTTATCGACTGATAATTCATTCCTACGAATGAAGAATAGATGTGTATCTTTGTCTGTTACCTGGTTTGGCCATCCATTTGCAATATACTCATACACCTTTGACATCACTGGGTCACGTTTGGTTGCTCTATCAACCTCTTCAGCTGTGACTGGCAGTTCATCAATGTATGAAAAATAAAACACTTCTTCCCTATCGGGTGTAACTTGTGATGGGGAAGGTAATCTAGACATTGCAGCAGCATTAATGTGATCAGCTAATGGTCTGCATTCAATATAATATGTATATGCTGACAAAATCAAAGCCCATCTCTGCATTCAGGCTGCAGCTAATGTTGGAACTGGGACTTTGGATGGAGGATTGCTGTTAGGGGCTTATGGTCCGCAACGATGGTAAACTTATGACCATACAAGTATTTGTGAAACTTCTTGACCCCAAAAATTAATGCCAAAGCTCCTTTTCAATTTGCGCATAATTGCTCTCACTGGCACTGAGAGTGCGTGAAGCAAAAGCAATTGGTCTCTCCTCCCTTAATACATGAGAGATTACTGCCCCAACTCCATATGGAGAGGCATCGCATGCTAGCTTAATCTCCTTAGATATGTCATAGTGAACTAACATGGTGCTCTCTACCAATTTGCTTTTACACTCCTTGAATGCTGTATCGCATTCTTTTGACCACTTCCAATGGGCCTGTTTTTTCAAAAGTTAATTCAGTGGATGTAATACTGTAGTCAAATTTGGTAGGAACTTCCCATAATAGTTCAAAAGACCCAAGAATGAACGAAGTTCAGTGACATTCCTGGGAGTGGGTGCATTTTTAATTGCATCCAATTTTTCCATGGTTGGATGTAAACCATCTTTGTCTACTCTGTACCCTAAGTACTCCACTGAGTTTTGAAATAACTCACACTTACGAGCAGACACTCGTACTCTATGCTTCTCTAGCCGTTTGAGGACTTCATTCAATATGTTATTATGAATTTGCCTATTTGGTGCTGAAATTAGTATGTCATCCAAATAACATACTACCCCTTCAACACCTTGCAAAATCTGGTTCATCACCCCTTGGAATATGGCAGGGGCGGAAGACACTCCAAATGGTAGCCTATTAAATTGATATAGGCCTAGATGAGTATTTATAGTCAAACATGACTTGGACTCCTCATCTAGTTCAAGCTGTAAGTAGGCATTCGTAAGATCCAGTTTTGAGAAGATCTGACCATCTGTCAGTGTTGTGAACAAATCTTCTATATTTGCCAATGTATTGGGGACATTACCCTCTAGAACCTGGTTTACGGTTACTTTATAATCATCACACAATCTTACCTTACCATCAGACTTAGGCACAACAACAATGGGTGTAGCCCAATTACTTCGATCTATCTTACAAATAATGTTCTCAGTCTCTAGCCTTTTGTGTTCTTGCTCAACTTTTTCTTTGAGTGCATATGGTACGGAACGTGGCTTGTAGTAAATCAATCTAGTGTCCTTCTGTACCCTGACACTCACCTTGAAGCCTTGGATCGGACTGCCCGTTTCACAGAACACTTTCGGATATTTCTTGATAACCTCATCCGTTGATGAAAATCTCGCTTCCACACAGAAAATCTTACTCCAATCCAGCTTCAGTGAGCTCAACCAATTTCTTCCTAGTAAGGCAGACTTGTCTCCTTTCACTACTATTAGAGGCAAGTTCTGAAATTGATCTTTATATTTCACTGGTACGGTGATATGACCTACCACAGGAATTTTCTCTCCCGAGTAGCCTCGCAACTCTATCTTGGATTTCTCCAGTTGGAAATCACGCAATTTGTCGTGGTACAGTGACTCTGGTACTACACTCACGGATGTACACATGTCAATTTCTATTGGTATCTTGAATCCCGCAACATCTATGTGGATTTTGATGCTTTCCGAATCGCTGTCCGTTAACCTCATGCTCCTGATGACGTGTAACTCTAACATCTCCTCGTCCTGTTGTTGTTCTTCCATGCTATGTAATCTCTTTGGATTTCTACTCATAGCTTTGAACGCTGGACTCATAGCTTTAAAAACTGGTTAAACCTTCAGTCGGCATGCCTTCGCAAGATGCCCAGTCTTTCTGCATAAGAAACACTCTGCCTTCACGTATGGACAACTTTGAGCAATGTGTTGTCCCAGGCACCTATAGCACGACTTCGACGCTCTGTTAGAATTTCCAGTTTCTGAGACTTTCGACCATGCCCGTCTTTTACTTTGAACCTGCAGGTGATTTACCTCGGTTGACTGACGACCGTAATCATTATTTAATTCTCAGTAATATTGTTCGGCCATGCTCATTGACCTCGCTGTCTGACAAGCAATCTCAAAAGTCAAGTCATCCGTTGTCAATAACTTCCTTCTGATCACATCATTTTTCACCCCACAAATAAAACAATCCCGTAATGCTCGGTTTTGAAAGTTTCCAAAATTACAGTGCATCGATAGCTTTTTTAATGCTATGATGTAATCACTGATACTTTCATCGTCCTTTTGATTCCGAATCCTGAAATGATAGCTTTCAGCAATTTCTAATGGTTTGGGGTTATGGTGCTGCTCCAGCTTCGTTAAAATCTCTTTAAGTGTTGTGTCCTTTGGCTCGTCAGGCACAAGCAGATTTACAAGAGTGTCATATAATGCCGGACCTGCCTCCGATAAGAAGATCGCTTTCTTACATTCCAAAACAGCCCGGTTCTGGACTGCATTGTCTGGAACTTCGATTATGTTATTTGCAGTGAAATACATTTCTAGCCGATCCACAAACGCTTTAAAAATTCCCGGTCGTGTCTATATTCTCCCAAATGTCCCAATATACCTGCCATTTTAATCTCTAGCTGTTCACACCATGTGCTGTATTTTACCTCGGATTTTGTAGCTTTTTCCAAAGACAGAAACTTCCAAAGTCTCTCTGTCGGCTGGCTGAATCCTTCACCAACAAAATTATAAGCTTTAAATCATCCGAAAAATCCCATCCTCGTCGCCAAATGTGAGCAGGCAGCTCTCTTGGAAGTTTATGGAATTGCCTGGTTCTGTTTAATGATACACAATACATCCACATCCACAGTGTGGAGCTACAAACATTACAAGCTTACAGACATTACACACAGCAACTCCAACGACCTCCAGAGTATATCCAAACTCCCCCGAGGTTGAAGCACAGCCACCTTTTAAAGGATGCGACATGTGATATGGAACATGGCTGTGATTAGTTCCGTTTAATTCCACTTTTTCTGGCGTTTTTTTGGCTGAGCGATATTGTGGGCGATATGTGTGCGAGATGGTGAAAGTGACGCTGGGCGATCTCATGGCTGCTAGTTTCGGTAAATATGCTCTCTACAACAAAAAATAGTGAGCGGGCGGTATTATTGAACCTCGGTGCTAAATCAGTGCGGAAATTAACGCTGAGCGATATTATGGACGTTGATTTTGCCCATTCTGATGATTCCGCCCAAACAAAGTGGGAGGGCAGTATTATTTTTTCCTGTCGTTATGCACATGGGGAAAGTAACGCTCGGCGATAAGTTTCTGAAAAATGCCCGTCAGTTTCCATTTTGAGGCTAAATGGCCGATATCTGGGCGTTATACGTCATTTCAGCGGTAAAATGGGCGTTAAGTGGGCGTTAAGCATACAAAAAAAGTGGGGGTTCTAGCTCTATTTTGCAACCTCTTTGCATCCTACTCACAGCTTCCACCTAGCTTTGTATTGTCAGCAACATGGATATATTACAATTGGTCCTGTCATTTAAGTCATTAAGCAGACAAGCTTTAAGAAAACAACAAAAGTGGATCAGTCATGAATCCATTTTTATGGGCATGGTGAATTCTAAAAGTAAGAGTCTAATAAACAGTGAAATATGACCAAAGCTGAATAATCATTCCATTGAAATAAGAATTGCACTACTGAGTATTGCAGCCTCCATGTGTCCACCAAAAGTGCTGGTCGCATAATCCAGCCTAAGGTTGTGCATTCAACTTTACAAGTTTTGTGAGCCCATACTGTGCTGATTTACATAATTTGCTCCTGTGACTGCTTATGTGAGCCAGTGGACATTGTATTTCTATTGCGCTACTTGTACGTGGTATATGATGAGAAGGTGTCATCATAGGCAGTCCCTCAAAATCGAGGAAGACTTGCTTCCACTCTAAAAGTGAGTTCTCAGGTGACTGTACAGTCCAATATGGGTACAGTCTCTGTCACGAGTGGGACAGACAGTCATTGAAAAAAAGGGTGGGTGGGGAGTCTGGTTTGCCGCACGCTCCTTCCGCTGTCTGCACTTGGTTTCTGCACTCTCTCGACGACAAGACTCGAGGTGCTCAGCGCCCTCCCGGATGCTCTTCCTCCACTTAGAGCGGTCTTTCCAGGGATTCCCAGGTGCCAGTGGGGATGTTGCACTTAATCAAGGAGGCCTTGACGGTGTCCTTGAAGCATTTTCTCTGCCCAGCTGGGGCTCGCTTGCTGTGTAGTAGTTCCAAGTAGAGCACTTGCTTTGGGAGTCTTGTGTCGGGCATGCAGGCGATGTGGACCACCCAACGGAACTGGTCGAGTATGGTCAGCGCTTTGATGCTGGGGATGTTGGCCTGATCGCGAACACTGATGTTGCTGCGTCCATCCTCCTAGCGGATTTGCAGGATCTTGCAGAGGCAGCACTAGTGATATTTCTCCAGCACTTTGAGGTGTCTACTGTATATGGTCCACATCTCTGAGCCATATAGGAGGGCAGGAAGGTGTATGCTTGGAGGCTTTGTGCAAGATCTGCTGCAGATTCAGTGATTCAGTGCAGAGAATTCGACTCAACTCCAATTGGATACAATGATACTTTATTTAAAATTTGTAAAACTTTGCACATTACAGTACATGAGTAATAGTTTACAGAGCCAAACAGAAACTATATCACCCGTTCGGTCCTGGATAGAAGTGTGCCTCTTGATGTTATGCGATAGGTTTGTTCCCTTCCCCTGGGATGTTTGCCATTGCCTCTCGCCTCGAAATTCTTCTACACCAAGCAGCCTCGAGTGCTTCTCCTTTACACACCAGAAAACAGAACCACACACAGCCTACACCAATCAGCATGTATCACACTTCCCTAGTTCCTGATCATGTCCTGCCATCCTAGAAATTCAGATGAGGTTTGTTCCGGCTTCAATAACAGGATACAGTTTGCTGATTTTGCTACTCTCTTCACAATAGCTGCTCACTATGTTCATTACAACAATAACACATTGTATTTATATAGCACCTTTACCGTAGTGAAACATCCCAAGGTGCTACACAGGAGTATTATCTCATAATACTGATAAGTACAAATTAGCACAGCTGACCAAAAGCTTGATCAAAGAGGCATATTTAACGGTTAGGGAGGGATAAAGAAGAAAGGAAGGAGGGGTAAAGTATTGAATGGCTCGAGTCTGGAGCGGCAGACGCGAATGGCCACTTAGTTAGTTATAAATGCTATTGCCAAGCTTTCAAGCAGATTAACACTTTCTTACATCAGTTGACCCCTTACCTTGACACAGATGTTTCTGTCTGTTTGCCAGGAATACCTTGATCTATTCTTGGTTGAACAGCCTACTTGCCTTCAGGTGCTTCTCCAGTCACTTGTCTAACAGTAGTTGTGTGCAAGTGACTGGGTTAATGGAGGGGCCACCTCTTTATTCCTCAACTCCAGTCACATGACCCAGATGGAGGTTAAGTCCTCATGTCTCCTAGTTTTCTGCTTGAACACAGTGAGGGCCATTTTAACTTTGAGCATGAGTGTACAATGGCTGATATCGAATTGGCTGCCCATTTTACAACTCATCCGATTTTTCCTTCCATTGACTTCAATGGAAAGAAAAATTAGGTTTTGTTTCTAATGGGTGGCTAATTCGATATCGGCCATTTTATACCATCTCCCAAAGCTAAAATTACTGATATTGTCTTACACTGCCTTAAAATTTCCGAATCCCTTAAAATTGTTCTCTGGAGTCTACCTTCAAGCACACAGAAGCTGACCATCATCATGTTCTGGAATGTAATCCATAATACCTGAGCATTAATGTAGGCCTCAGAAGATATCCCCTTTATAATCAGTTTTAAAGAAATAAGTTGCATTTATGTAGTACCTGTCATGACTTCAGAGTGTCACAAAGCACTTCACAGCTAATGAAATACTTTTTGAAATGTAGCCCCTGTTATAATGCAGGGAAACACATCAGGCAATGTGCACACAGCAAGGTTTCATAAACAGCAATGAGCGAATAATCTGTTTGGTTGAAGGATAAATATCATAAATCTTTTCTGCAGCTTCTCTAAAGTGTGGTACCCAGAATTGGACACAATACTCCAGTTTGAAAGAATGTTTACACAGGTTCATCATAATTGCCACACGTTTGTATTCTATCGGGCGGATTTTCCGGTCCTTTGCACTCGGTTTTTCACCCCGGAGAGGCGGCAATGACGATGGTGAGGTCTTCTGAGCAGGTGGTCAGCCTCCAGCGCCCCGCGGGGATTATCGGTGCCGGTTTTGCGGTGGCGCGGAGCAGCAAAGCCCTTGGTTGTGACACCGGTACGCTTTTTGACTCCCGCCCGACCTGTAGCGCGCCCCACAGTGACCGCCTGGGAAAATGGGTGGTCCAACCTATACCGACTGCAGAAAGGAAAGTAATGCTGTCCGAAGGAAAGAGCGATTGTATTTTCTTTATTTTGCGATTCATGTTGTGGTGGCGTGGGCAATTATTGGGAGTGTTTTTATGGGTTTTTTATCAGGTTATTTTCCCCCCCCCAAGCATCTTGTGGAGTGCTCCCGGGCCCACTCTTTAGCTAGGGATTTTCCCTAAGCGACGTTTACAACCCCTCCCTTAGCGCTGCGCCCCAGACTCAGGGCCCAGCTGCCCAATTTTGATGACTTGAGGTGCAAACTATTCCCGGGCACAAATTTTACCGCCCTCTGTCATTACCGGCCAAAATCATCAAAGCCAAAAATCCAGCCCATGGCCTCTATTTATGTAGCTCAGGATCCAGTAAGCCTTTTTAACTGCTTTCTCAACCTGCCCTGCCAACTTCAATGATTTATGCAAACATACCCCTTGGTCTCTCTGTTCATGCACGCACTTTAGGATTGTACCATTTAGTTTATATGTCCGCTCCTCATTCTTTCTACCAAAATGCAATACTTCACACATTTCTGCATTAAACGTCATCTGCCATGTGTTCGCCCATTTCACCAGCTCGTCTATGTCTTCCTGAAGCCTATCACTCTCCTCCTCACTGTTCACTATACTTCCAAGTTTTGTGCTATCTGCAAATTTTGAAATTGTGCTCTGTACACCCATGTCCAAGTCATTAATATATATCAAGAAAAGCAGTGGTCCTAGAATCGACCCCTGGGGGAACACCACTGTAACCTTCCTCCAGTCCGAAAAACAACTGTTCACGGCTACTCTCTGTTTCCTGTCTCTTAGCCAATTTAACACAGTATATTGAAGGCAGAGATCGATAGATTTTTGAATATTAAGGGAATCAAGGGATATGGGGATAGTGCAGGAAAATAGAGTTGAGGTAGAAGATCAGCCATGATCTTATGGAATGGCGGAGCAGGCTCAAGGGGCCGAATGGCCTACTCCTGCTCCTAATTCTTATGTTCTTATAGCTTTGGCAGCATCCTCTTCCTAGGTGAAGACAGATGCAAAATACTCATTTAGGAGCTCAGCCATGCCCTCTGCCTCCATGTATAGGTCTCCTTTTTAGTCCCTAATCGGCCCCACCCCTCCTCTTACTACCCTTTTACTATTTATATGCCTATAGAATACTTTTGGATTACATTTTACGTTGGCTCCCATTCTATTCTCATACCCTCTCTTTGCCCCTCTTATTATCTTTTTTACTTCTCCTCTGACCTTTCTATATATAGCCTGATTCTCAGATGTATTTACAACCTGACATCTGTCATACATGCTCTTTTTCTGCTTCATCATATTCTCTATCTGTTTCATCATCCAGGGAGCCCTGACTTTAGTCGCCCCACCTTTCCCCTCGTGGGAATGTACCTCAATTGTACCCGAACTATTTCCTCTTTAAAGGCAGCCCATTGTTCCATTACAGTTTTGCCTGCCAATCTTTGATTCCAGTTTACCGGGCCAGATCCATTCTCATTCCACTGAAATTGGCCTTCGCAGAATCATAGAATCATAGAAAAATTATGACACAGAAGAAGACCATTCGGCCCAGTATGTCCGTGCCTTCTCCCAGTTAAACATTTTTACTCTAGATTGCTCCCTGTCCTCTTCCATAGCTAATCTAAACCTTATGATACTATGATCATTATTCCTTAAATGTTCACCTACTGACACTTGACCCATCTCATTCCCCAGAACCAGATCCAGCAATGCCTCCTCCGTCGTCAGGCCGAAAATATACTGATCAAGAAAATTCTCCCGAACACGCTTGAAAAATGCTTCCCCTTCCCTGCCCTTTACACTATTACCATCCCAGTCTATGGGCTCATTTTTCCTCAATGGCGTTTGTTGGCGTATTGCTAGAGTTACGGCCGTTTTTTTTGGCTCCGACTACTCCAAAAAAAACTTGAAAATTACCCTTTCTAATTTTTTTAATTGTCGGCGCACAACATGTCCTTTAGCTTAAGGGGGTGGAGCCTAATATCTGAGCTGAAAAAAGGATGCTCCCGCCTTGTGTGCATGCGCGAAAAAAAAATGTTTTTTTACATGACTGCTATGGTCGCGCATGCCCAGTACAGCTCCCGCTCTGCATTCGGCCATTTTTAAAAGCCAGTTGTGTGTGAGAACTTTGAGTGCTGTGTGAGAACTTGAAGCTTGAGTGGAAAAAATCAGAGCTGCAATATGCAACGTGGCTCAAGGACCAAGAATTTCTCACAAGAGGAAGTGGAGGCATTGGTTATTTTAAGTGAGCCCAGATGACACGAGCTGGACACCAGCAGAGATCACATAAAAGTTTCACCAAAAGAAATGAAGAAACGTTGGAACCAACTTGCACATGATTACTGTGCAATGGTGACCACCCTGAGGTTTGGAGGCCAGTGCAAAAAGAAGTGGCAGGACCTTGGTCAAGTAGTTAGCGTAAGTAATATTTTCATTTATTCACTGGAATTGCAATTGTAAATGTGGCCACCTGTATGTCCCACCCAACAGAGAGACACCTTCTCTAAAAAGTTATATTTTCATCTTTGCAGAGGAAAGTGGCACACAACAAAAGAGAGAGAACTCGAACAGGAGGAGGCCCGGCAAACATGCACCCACTGACATCCTTGGAAGACTTTGATGGGTCCTGCCTGGAGAAAAGCAACCACCACTGGGCCCACACTCGATGGGATCAAATGCACTCCCACTCCAGTCCCCATACCAGCCTCTGAAGAGGCCCAAGCCGGGACTTCCACATTACTGCCTGCCCACGCCCCCATCAAGAAGTGCGCATTATCCGAGATGTTCGAAAGAATAAGCTTCGTACCAACGCGGGAAATGCTGCGCCACCACCTGCGGGCAGGAGTGGAGTCACCAAGACCAAGCGCAGCGGGCGGTCTTTGAATAAGGCGGAGGAGAGATGGGTGCAGCCTTTCTTTGCTGCTGCTGTTATTATTGTTGTTACCGTCCTCAAATTAAAAGTTTTTTGTAAGAGATGTAAATTTACAAGTTTAAAAGGTTATTAGTGATCTTAGAGTTTGTAAGTGAACCTAAAGGTTATAAGTGAAAAGTTCAAAGTTTGATACAAGAATATTTTGATTAAAGTTAAGTTAAATACAAACAAGTGTTAAACTTTTGAATAAAATATATTTTAAATTATAACTGAATCATTTCCATTATTTGTTCCATTATTAACACAATCTTTTGAACTAAAGAAGAAGAATTTCCATTATTTGTTCCATTAACATGACACAACATTATGGAACAGGTCCAAACAGTAAACAGGGTCCGTTTGGAATAGTTGCCCTCCTCCGCCGTCGTGCTCCGGGTTCAGGTAGTTGCATGTCTTCCTCGTCCTCCTCCTCTTCCTCCTCCTCCTCATCCTCTGCATCTTCCTTCTCATCATCAGGCACCCTCACCTCAGGTGGGTCTTCTACTATTAGCGGCTGCTGCCTTATGAGGCTAAGTTGTGCAGCAAGCAGCAGACAACAGTGAACTGACCGACAATCTCAGGGGGGTATTGCAAGTAGCCTCAGGAATGGTCCAGGTATCGGAAACGCTGCTTCAAGATTCCAATGTTCTTCTCTATTATGCTGCGTGTCGCAATGTGCAACATGTTGTATTCCCAGTAAGCTTCTGTCTGGGTCATGCGAAGGGGCATCATGAGCCAGGTGGCGATGCTGTATCCTTTGTCTCCCAGCAGCCAGCTCTGCCCTTCTGGCTGCTGCTGAAACATGGCAGATATAGCGTACTCGCATAGGATGAACGCAATTGAGTGCTCCCAGAGTATCTCGCATCAACTACCATGATGCGATGCATGCCATCACAGACGAGCTGCACATTCACAGAGTGGAAGCCTTTTCTGTTCCTGTACATCTCGGAATTCTCCAAAGGTGCATGCAAGATGGTGTGGGTTGGACAAAGCAAATTGGCCAGGGTAGCCTTGAGGAAATGTTCATGGAGTGTATCTAATATGTCCTTACTATACAGTACAAATGCACATGAGGCCCATACTAAAGAGAAGGTCACTCTGTGACCAGTAACCTTTATTCCAGCACTGGAGTGGAGAAGATGGGTGGAGTTTCTCCTTTTATACCTGTAAGTCCAGGTTAGGAGTGTCTCCCACAAGTTCACCACCTAGTGGTCAGTGTTATCACGGTGTACAACTTTGGTCAGTTTATACATGGATTACAATGACAGTTGAATACACAACATTACCTCCTCCCCAAAGACTTATTGGGACCACAGGTTAAGTCTCTCTGGTGGTTTACGCTCCCTTGCAGAGCGCCTGAGCTGGGGCTCTGGTTGTTGGCCGCTGGCCTGAGTGTCTGCTGTTTGTGGTGCCTCAGGCCTGTCCGGACTGCCCACAGTGACTGGGCTCTCCTCCATTCGGTTCCGGTGTTCGGTCACCTGTGGTGGAGTGAACTCTACATCGTGTTCTTCCTCTGCTTCTTCTATGGGGTTGCTGAACCTCCTTTTTGTTTGATCCACGTGTTTGCGGTAGATTTGTCCATTGGTAAGTTTAACTACCAGAATCCTATTTCCCTCTTTGGCAATCACAGTGCCTGCAAGCCATTTGGGCTCTGCAGTGTAGTTGAGGACAAAGACAGGGTCATTGACATCAATACATTGCGCCCTCGCATTCTCGTCATGGTAGTCATATTGTGACCGGCGCCTGCTCTCAACAATTTCTTTCATGGTGGGGTGTATAAGGGATAACCTGGTTTTGAGCGTCCTTTTCATTAGCAGCTCAGTGGGTGGAACCCCTGTGAGCGAGTGTGGTCGGGATCTATTGGCCAACAGGAGGCGTGATAAGTGGCTTTGTAGGGAACCCCCTTGGATTCTGAGCATCCTCTGTTTGATTATCTGCACTGCTCATTCCACCTGGCCGTTTGAGGCCGACTTGAACGGTGCCGTTCTGACATGGTTGATACCATTTCCTGCCATGAAATCCTGGAATTCAATGCTTGTAAAGCACGGGCCATTGTCGCTGACCAAGATGTCCGGTAGACCATGGGCGGCGAATATTGCCCGTAGACTTTCGACCGTGGCAGAGGATGTGCTTGAATTGAGAATGTCACACTCGATCCATTTGGAGTAGGCGTCTACTACAACCAAAAACATTTTTCCCATGAAAGGACCTGTGTAGTCCACATGGATGCGTGACCATGGCTTGGCGGGCCAGGACCAGGGGCTAAGGGGGGCTTCCCTGGGCACATTGCCTAGCTGGGCACACGTGTTGCGAACACAAAGTTCCAGGTCTGCATCTATCCCTGGCCACCAAATGTGTGACCTGGCAATTGCCTTCATCATGACAATGCCCGGGTGCTCATTGTGGAGTTCTCAGATGAACGCCTCTCTGCCCATCTGGGGCATGACTACTCGGTTTCCCCACAGTAGGCAATCAGCCTGAATCGAGAGTTCATCCTTGCGTCTGTGAAATGGTTTAAATTTCTCAGGGGATGCCCCGTACGTGGCTGCCCAGTCCCCATTCAGGACACATTTCTTGACTAAAGACAGTAGCGGGTCTCTATTTGTCCAGACTTTGATCTGACGGGCTGTCACGGGTGAGCCTTCACTTTCGAAAGCTTCCGCAACCATGACCATCTCAGCAGCATGATCGGTTGCCCCCTCGATGGTGGCTAGTGGGGGCCTGCTGAATGCATCGGCGCAGTTTTCAGTGCCCAGTCTGTGCCGAATGGTATAGTCATAGGCGGCTAACGTGAGTCCCACCTCTGTATGCGGCCGATGCATTTGCATTTATGGCCTTGTTGTCGGCCAAAAGGGACGTTAGGGGTTTGTGATCTGTCTCCAGCTCAAATTTCCTGCCAAACATTTTTTGTACTGCATATACACATGCAAGCGCTTCCTTTTCTACCATCCCGTAGCCTCTTTCTGCCTGGGACATACTTCTGGAGGCATAAGCTACCGGCTGTAACTGACCCTTGGCATTAACATGCTGCAACACATACCCGACCCCATAGGAAGACGCATCGCACGTTAAAACAAGCTTCTTACATGGATCATATAGCATTAACAGATTGTTGGAGCATAACAGATTGTGTGCTCTATCAAAAGTCCTTTCCTGGCTGTCCCCCCAGACCCATTCGCGACCTTTGCGTAGGAGCACGTGTAGCGACTCTAACAGCGTGCTCAATTTGGGAAGAAAGTTCCCAAAATAGTTCAGGAGACCCAGGAACGAACGCAGCTCCGTCGTGTTACGGGGTCTGGGTGCTCTCTGGATCGCTTCCGTTATGATGCAGTAGGTCTGATCCCGTCTGCTGCTGCCCTCATCCCCAGGAATTCTACCTCTGGAGCTAGGAAGAAGCACTTCGCCTTTTTCAGTCGAAGACCTACCTGGTCCAGTCTGCGTAGCATCTCCTCCAGGTTGTGGAGGTGTTCTTCAGTATCACAACCCGTGATCAGGATGTCATCTTGAAAAACCCCCGTCCTTGGAATCGACTTGAGGAGACTTTCCATGTTTCGTTGAAAGATTGCGACGGCCGAGCAAATCGCGAACAGACATCTGTTGTACTCAAACAACCCCTTGTGTGTCGTGATGGTGGTCAGCTTCTTCGACTCACTCGCCAGCTCCTGGGTCATGTAAGCTGAGGTCAGGTCCAATTTTGAAAAAAGTTTGCCACCGGATAGCGTCGCAAAGATGTCCTCCGCTCTCGGTAGCGGGTACTGATCTTGAAGTGACACCCGATTGATGGTGGCCTTGTAATCACCACATATCCTGACCGACCCATCCGCCTTGAGCATCGGCACAATCGGGCTCGCCCAGTCGCTGAATTCGACTGGCGAGATAATGCCTTCCCTCAGCAGGCGGTCCAATTCACCTTCTATCTTTTCCCGCATCACGTACGGCACCACTCTGGCCTTGTAGTGTACTGTCCTGGCGTCCGGGTTTATGTGAATCATTACCTTGGTCCCCATGAAAGTGCCAATGCCGGGTTGAAATAGTGAGTCAAATTTGTTCAGGACCTGTGAGCATGATATTCGCTCCACAGAAGAAATTGCATTGACATCGCCCCATTTCCAGTTCATGACAGCAAGCCAACTCCTCCCCAGCAGTGCGGGACCATCCCCCGGGACAATCCAGAGTGGCAAACTGTTCTCCAAATCTTTGTGGGTCACGACTACTGTGACGCTGCCTAGCACCGGATGATCTTCTTTGTATATGTCCGTAGCTGTGCATCAATCGGCAATGATTTTGGCCTCCTGGCCTTGGACGCCCACAACTTGTTGAACTGTTTGATACTCATCAGGGACTGGCTGGCCCCCGTGTCTAGCTCCATTGATACTGGGATGCCATTGAGGAGCACTTTCATCATTATCGGTGGCGTCCTGGTGTATGAACTGTATATGTGCTCCACATGAACTCGCTGAACTTCAGCTTCCAGCGATTTCCCTCAGTGTCCATTTGGCATCGTAGGGCTTACATCGGGCCCGTCCTCCTCGTACATCAACCTGGCTGCAGGCTTCCTGCACATACGCGCCAAGTGACCGCTGACGTTGCAGTTTCTGCAGGTATATTGCTGATAACTGCAAGATCCGGCTGTGTGTTTGCCTCCACACCTCCAACATGAGCCGTTGTTGGAAACAAAAGGTCCATTACCAGTCGATCATCTCTGACTGTCTCTGTAACTGTCCTTAAGCGCACCATTAACAGGTGTTGATGGCCCCATTACTGGCCATATTGTCCCTTGCGATGGCATGATTCGCCGTTCAGCTAGCCATTGTCTCTGTTGAATTCCCCCTTTGGGTTCAACTACATGCTCGGGCATGTCCGATTGCCCCTGTCTGCCTGGAGAACTGTGTGCTGTGTTAACAATATTGACTCTCTGTCCATTTGCTGCATTTAAACCAAGATTTTTGTAAAACATCATTCTGGTCTCTTCCTCCCCTTAGATAAATGTCTGGGCCATCAAAGCTGCCGTTTCCAGGTCAAGTCTTTGGTCTCAATCAGTTTCCTGAAAACCCCAGCTTGCCCGATGCCCTCAATAAAAAAGTCTCGCAGCAGCTCCGCTCTGCATGTATCTGGGACCTTACATAGGCTCGCCAGTCGTCGGAGGTCTGCCACGAAGTCTGGAACGCTTTGCCCTTCTCGCTGCCGGTGCGTGTAAATCCGGTGTCTCACCATGTGCATGCTGCTCGCTGGTTTAAAATGTTCCCTGATCAACTTACTGAGCTCTTCAAAAGTCTTGTCCGCCGGACTCTCTGGCGCTAGGAGGTCCTTCATCAGGGAGTATGTTCTGGATCCACAAACCGTCAGGAGATGAGCCCTGCGTTTGTCGGCCGAATCCTGTCCCAGCCATTTCCTAGTGACGAAACTTTGCTGTAGTCTCGCAATAAAATCGTCCCAATCGTCACCAACACAGTCCCTCTCATCTGTGCTGCTAGTGGCCATGCTCACGTGGTTTAAATCCCAGTTTCTCGTTGCCAATAATATGTCCTTACTATACAGTACAAATGAACACACGAGGCCCATACTAGAGAGAAGGTCACTCTGTGACCAGTTACCTTTATTCCAGCACTGAAACAGAGAAGATGGGTGGAGTTTCCCCTTTTATAACTGTAAATCCAGGTGAGGAGTGTCTCCCACAAGTTCACCACCTAGTGGTCAGTGTTCTCACGGTGTACAACTTAGGTCAGTTTATACATGGGTTACAATGACAGTTGAATACATGACAGTATCCAGGATAGTTTCCTTGAACAGTATGTTATGGAACCAACCAGGGAGCAGGCCATCTGAGATCTGGTGCAGTGTAATGAGACAGGATTAATAAATGATCTTGTAGTAAAGGATCCTCCAGGAATGAGTGACCATAACATGGTTGAATTTCAAATTCATTTGGAGGGTGAGAAAGTTGGTTCTCAAACCAGTGTCCTAAGCTTCAAAGGTATGAGGGCAAAGTTGGTTAAAGTGGACTGGGAAAATAGATTAAAGTATGGAATGGTTGATGAGCAGTGGCAAACATTTAAGGAAATATTTCATAACTCGCAACAAAAATATATCCCAATGAGAAGGAAAGACTGTCAGAGAAGAGATAACCATCCGCGGCTAAGTAAGGAAATAAGGGATAGTATGAAATTGAAAACAAGGGCATACAATGCGGCCAAGACTAGTGGGAGGTCAGAGGATTGGGAAACTTTTAAAAGCCAGCAAAAAATGACTTAAAAAAATGATAAAAAGAGGGAAGATAGATTATGAAAGTAAACTAGCATGAAATATTAAAACATATAGTAAGAATTTCTGCAGGTAAATAAAAAAGAAAAGAATGGCTTAAGTAAATGTTGGTCCCCTAGAGGATGAGACTGGGGAATTAATAATGGAGAACAGGGAAGTGGCAGAGATGTTGAACAAATATTTTGTATCGGTCTTCAAGGTAGAAGACACTAAAAACATCCAAATAGTGGATAATTAAGGGGCTACAGGGAAGGAGGAACTTAATACAATCACTATCACTAATGAAGTAGTACTCGGTAAAATAATGAGACTAAAGGCAGACAAGTCCCCTGGACCTGATGGCTTACATCCTTGGATCTTAAAAGAAGTGGCTGCAGAGATAATGGATGCTTTGGTTGTAATCTACCAAAATTCCCTGGATTCTGGGGCGGACCCAACGGATTGGAAAACCGCAAATGTAAAAAAGGAGGCAAACAAAAAGCAGGAAACTATAGACCAGTTAGCCTAACATCTGTCATTGGGAAAATGTTGGAGTCCATTTTTAAGGAAGCAATAGCGGGATATTTGGAAAAACAAAATTCAATCAAGCAGAATCAGCATGGTTATATGAAAGGGAAATCATGTTTGACAAATTTGCTGGAGTTCTTTGAGGATGTAACGAGCAGGGTGGATAAGGGGGAACCAGTGGATGTGGTGTTGGATAAGGTGCCACATAAAAGGTTACTGCACAAGATAAAAGTTCATGGGGTTGGGGATAGAGGATTGGCTAACTAACAGAAAACAGAGAGTCGAGATAAATGGGTCATTTTCCGCTTGGCAAACAATGACTAATGGGGTGCCACAGGGATCGGGGCTGGGGCCTCAACTATTTACATCTATATTAATGACTTGGATGAAGGGACCGAGTGTAATGTAATCAAGTTTGCTGATGATACAAAGATGGGTGGGAAAGCAAATTGTGAGGAGGACACAAAAAATCTGCAAAGGGATATAGGCAGGCTAAGTGAGTGGACAAAAAATAGGCAGATGGAGTATAATGTGGGCAAATGTGAGGTTATCCACTTTGGCAGAAAAAATAGAAAAGCAAATTATAATTTAAATGGAGAAAAATTGCAAAATGTTGCAGTACAGAGGAACCTGGGGGTCCTTGTGCATGAAACACAAAAAGTTAATATGCAGGCACAGCAAGTAATCAGGAAGGCAAATGGAATGTTGGCCTTTATTGCAAGGGGGATAGAGTATAAAAGCAGAGAAATCCTGCTACAACTGTACAGGGTATTGGTGAAACCACACCTAGAGTACTGCATGCAGTTTTGGTCTCCATATTTAAGGAAGGATATACTTCCATTGGAGGCTGTTTAGAGAAGGTTCACTAGGTTGATTCCTGAGATGAGGGGGTTGAATTATGAAGATAGGTTCTGTAGGTTGGGTCTATACACATTGGAGTTCAGAAGAATGAGAGGTGATCGTATTGAAACAAATAAGATAATGAGGAGGCTCGACAAAGTGGATGCAGAGAGGATATTTCCACTCATATGGGAAATTAAAACTCGGGGACATAGTCTCAGAATAAGGGGCCACCCATTTAAAACTGAGATGAGGAGGAATTTCTTCTCTCAGAGGGTTGTAAATCTATGGAATTCTTTGCCCCAGAGAGCTGTGGAGGCTGGGTGATTGAATATATTTAAGGCGGAGATAGACAGATTTTTGAGGGACAAGGGAATAAAGGGTTATGGGGAGTGGGCAGGGAAGTGGAGCTGAGTCCATGATCAGATCAGCCATGATCTTATTAAATGATGGAGCAGGCTCGAGGGGCCAGGTGGCCTACACCTGCTCCTATTTCTCATGTTCTTATGTTCTTATGGTGCAATCAATTCGGCCCTGTACCTTTGGGAAGCCAGCAATCCTGGAGAAGCCAACAGCCCCTTCACGCATTGCCTGGGCGGTCATGGGGAATTTTATATCGTCATTCCTCTGGGCATACAGTGCAGCAGTCACCTGCCGAATGCAGATATGTGCAGCATGTTGAGAAATGGCACGCACATCCCCAGTTGTGGCATCCAGCTGCATAAAATGAAAGTGCAGGTGTAACCTTTACTTCAACTGACAGAGCAGTCCTCCTGACACTTCTACGGTGCAGATCTGACTTTATTAACTCACAGATCTCGGTTACAACCTCTTTGAAGAAGCACAGTCTTCTTACACAGTCTGCATCACTCAGGTGCAGGTATGAATGCCTGACTCAATATACCCAATGTGGGTAAGGCCTGCTGCCCATCATCCTATGTGCTCTGAGGTTCCTCAGGTGATGATGTCTAATCAATCTTCTCCTCCACAGCACAATCATGCAGAAGGCTTGCACAAGGTATGGCATTGTCAATATTGCCCTCATAATTTAATTGTAGCTTTGCAAGAAGCTCAAAACAGCAGGACAAAGCACTCACACCTTCTTTCCTCTCTCTCTGCCCAAGGTGCCCTAGTCTGGACCAAACCCTGGTCTATGCATGTGCAATAGGTTTGCTTAGAACAGAAAGCTAGGCATTCAATGAAGAAACAAAGTTTAATGCAATTCTTTAATTTTTAATTTTTTTAAAAGTACCACCCCACCATTGAATGTTTCCTCACTGGGCTCAAGGGTTGGCCAGCAGAATCGCTCCCTCGCCCGGATACAGGGGCTTGGCTTCCCTCCCCACTGCCCCCATCACCCCTCCCTCACCCCGTCCCCCCGGGCTTCTCTTGAAGCTGCTGTATAGCCTAAGGGTTCTCATCCCTTCAGTTCGGCTTCCACCCCCCCACAACCACCCCACCCCCCGCCCCCCGGGCTTCTTTTGAAGCTGAGCCCTGAGCCCCTGTGCTCGGGCGAGGGAGTAATTCTGGCAGCTGACACTCCGAACCTCGAGCCGGTGAGGAGATGTTCGGTGGTGGCGTGGTACTTTGAAAGTAATGAAAAATTAAAGAATTGCATTTGACTTCCATTTTCTGCTTTTTGACTATGGAAAAATTAAGCTTCATGATGCATTCTTTGCTTTCTTGATTCCCTTCAAAACTTCACTTAAAAACAATGGCGTCCTCCAGGTCTCCATAACCAGTGCCTGTGAAGAGACCTTCGGTCACTCAACCAGGAAACACCAGGACTGGTTTGATGAGAATGACCAGGAGATCCAAGAGCTAATAGATTGCAAGTGCAGGGTATTTCTGAGTCTTAAACAACCCAACTCGGGAGCAGCAATGCAGCATTACAGATGGTTTAAGGCTGAGGTCCAACAAAAAACCTGGGACCTAAAGAACAGGTGGTGGATGGAGAAAGCACAGGAGATACAGCAGTTGGCCAACAGCCATGATGTGCGAGGATTCCTCATCGCAGTCTAGGCCACCTATGGTCCAAACACCCAAGGCCCCACCCCGCTGCTGGCCAAGAACGGGGAAACACTCATCAAGAACACCGAGGCAGTCAGGGCCCATTGGAAGGAGCAATTTGAAGATCTCCTCAATCGAGACTCTGTCTTTGACTCGAGTGTTCTCAACTCCATCCTGCAGCATGCTACCCACCACCACCTCAGTAAAACCCCAGCACTGCACGAGGTAGAAAAATTCATAAGACAACTTAAGAACAACAAGGCTACGGGAGTGGATGGAATCCCTGCTGAGGCACTGAAGTATGGCGGAGAGGCACTGTTGGTGCGAATACATGACCTCATCTCTCTCATCTGGAGGGAGGAGAGCATGCTGGGAGATCTCAGAGATTCAGTGATTGTGACCATCTTTAAAAAGGGGTACAAGTCCGACTGCGGCAACTACAGAGGAATCTCTCTGTTATCAGCCACTAGGAAAGTCATTGCTAGAGTCCTCCTCAACCATCTTCTCCCTGTGGCTGAGGAGCTCCTCCCGGATTTCATCCCCTATGGGGCACAACAAACATGATTTTTACAGCGCGACAGCTGCAGAAAAAATGCAGAGAACAGCACCAGCCCTTTTACATGGCCTTCTTCGACCTTGCAAAGGCCATTGGCACTGTCAAGCGTGAGGGTCTATGGAGCGTCCTCCTCCGTTTCGGATACCCCCAAAAGTTCATCACTATCCTCCACCTGCTCCATGATGACATGCAGGCCGTGATCCTTATCAACGGATCCATTACAGACCTAATCCACGTCCGTACGGGAGTCAAACATGGCTGCATCTTCGCCCCAACCCTCTTTTCAATCTTCCTCGCTGCCATGCTCCACCTCACAGTCAACAAGCTCCCCGCTGGAGTGGAACTAAATTACAGAACCAGTGGGAACCTGTTCAACCTTCGCCATCTCCAGGCCAGGTCCAAGACCACCCCAACCTCTGTCATCAAGCTACAGTACGTGGACGACGCCGCGTACTGTAGCTGAATTCCAAGTCATAGTCAACGTATTGACTGAGGTGTACGAAAGCATGCAGGAAAACATCCATTTAAGCTCGTGTTTACGCTAAACATCTGTAAGACAAAAGTCCTCCACCAGCCTGTCCTCGCCACACAGCACTTCCCCCCATTCGCGGCACGGCAACTGGACAACATGGACCATTTCCCACACCTCGGGTATTATATTTGCAGACTCTAGATACAGTTTGAATACAGCACATTGCCTCGTGGAGTCATTCATAAGTACATTAGAGACATAATAACTGGTGACGAGAATACAAACTTTCACGCGATTATGGCTACCTTTGGCACACTAAAAGATTTCGCAGAGGGTGATGGTTGGGATGCCTTCATGGAAAGGCTCGAACAATATTTCATGGCAAATGACCTGGCAGGGGAGACGGACACATTGGCGGAGAAGCGCAAGGCTATACTGCTGACCAGTTGTGGATCCGAGATCTACCGCCTCATCAGGGACTTGCTGGCACCCATGAAGGCCAAGGATAAGACATACTATGAGCTGACTGAACTAATTCATGACGAACTAAAACCAAACAGAGCATCCTCATGGCCAGGCACAGATTTTACACTCACCGCAGACCTGAGAGTCAGGAGATTGCAAAATATGCTGCCGACCTCAGGAGACTTGCGGCACCATGTGATTTCGGCATGCACCTCAACGAAGCATTGCGAGGCATCTTCATTATAGGAATTGGCCATGAGGGCTTCCTTCACAAGCTATTATCTGTCAACACCTGAGTCAACCTGCAGAAGGCCATCAGCATCAGTCAGGCGTTTATGACCTCGACCTGCAGCACCAAGCAAGTTATTCATCCTGATACGTCCTTACTACACAGTATCAATACACACGAGGCCCATGCTTGAGAGAAGGTCAGTCTGTGACCTGTCCTTTATCCCTTAGCACTCAAGTGATGAAGGTGGGTGGAGCTTCCCCTTTTATACCTGAAAGTCCAGGTTAGGAGTGTCTCCCACCTAGTGGTCAGTGTTCTCACAGTGTACAACTTAGGTCAGTTTATACATGGGTTACAATGCTGGTTGAATACATGACATCACCCCCCCCCTCCAAAGTCTTATTGGGATCACAGGTTGAGTCTCTCTGGTGGTTTACGCTCCCTTGTAGAGCGCCTGAGTTGGGGCTCCGGTTGTTGGGCGCTGGCCTGAGTGTCTGCTGTTTGCAGTGCCTCAGGCCTGTCCGGACTGCCCACAGTGACTGGGCTCTCCTCCCTTTGGTTCTGGTGTTCGGTCACCTGTGGTGGAGTGAACTCTATATCGTGTTCTTCCTCTGCTTCTATGGGATTGCTGAACCTCTTTTTTGTTTGATCCACATGTTTGCGGCAGATTTGTCCATTGGTAAGTTTAACTACCAGAATCCTATTTCCCTCTTTGGCAACCACAGTGCCTGCGAGCCATTTGGGCCCTGCAGCGTAGTTGAGGACAAAAACAGGATCATTTACATCAATACATCGCGCCCTCGCATTCCTGTCATGGTAGTGATATTGTGACTGGCGCCTGCTCTCGACAATTTCTTTCATGGTGGGGTGTATAAGGGATAATTGGGTTTTGAGCGTCCTTTTCATTAGTAGCTCTGCGGGTGGAACCCCTGTGAGCGAGTGTGGTCGGGATCTATAGGCCAACAGGAGGCATGATAAGCGGTTTTGTAGGGAACCCCCTTGGAATCTGAGCATCCCCTGTTTGATTATCTGCACTGCTCATTCTGCCTGGCCGTTTGAGGCCGGCTTGAACGGTGCCGTTCTAACATGGTTAATTCCATTGCCTGCCATGAAGTCCTGGAATTCAGTGCTTGTGAAGCACGGGCCATTGTCACTGACCAAGATGTCCGGTAGACCATGGGCGGCGAACATTGCCCGTAGACTTTCTACCGTGGCAGAGGATGTGCTTGAATTTAAAATGTCACATTCGATCCATTTGGAGTAGGCGTCGACTACAACCAAAAACATTTTCCCCATGAAAGGACCTGCGTAGTCCACATGGATGCGTGACCAAGGCTTGGCGGGCCATGGCCAGGGGCTAAGGGCGGCTTTCCTGGGCGCATGGCCCAGCTGGGCACACGTGTTGCACCTGCGAACACAAAGTTCCTGATCTGCGTCTATCCCTGGCCACCAAACGTGTGACCTGGCAATTGCCTTCATCGTGACAATGTCCGGGTGCCCATTGTGGAGTTCTCTGATGAACACCTCTCTGCCCATCTGGGGCATGACTACGCGGTTTCCCCACAGTAGGCAATCGGCCTGAATCGAGAGTTCATCCTTGCGCCTGTGAAATGGTTTAAATTTCTCAGGGCGTGCCCTGTACGTGGCTGCCCAGTCCCCATTCAGGACACATTTCTTGACTAGAGACAATAGCGGGTCTCTATTTGTCCAGACTTTAATCTGACGGGCTGTCACAAGTGAGCCTTCGCTTCCGAAAGCTTCAACAGCCATGACCATCTCAGCAGCATGCTCGGTAGCCCCCTCAGTGGTGGCTAGTGGGAGCCTGCTGAGTGCATCGGCGCAGTTTTCGGTGCCCGGTCTGTGCCGAATTGTGTAGTCATAGGCAGCTAACATGAGTGCCCACCTCTGTATGCGGGCCGATGCGTTTGCATTTATGGCCTTGTTGTCGGCCAAATGGGACGTTAGGGGTTTGTGATCTGTCTCCAGCTCAAATTTCCTGCCAAACAGGTACTGGTGCATTTTCTTTACCGCATATACACATGCGAGCGCCTCCTTTTCTACCATCCCGTAGCCCCTTTCTGCCTGGGACAGACTCCTGGAGGCATAAGCTACCGGCTGTAACTGAACCTTGGCATTGACATGCTGCAACACACACCCGACACCATAGGACGTCGCATCGCACGTTAACACACGTTTCTTACACGGGTCATATAGCGTTAACAGATTGTTGGAACATAACAAATTGCGTGGTCTATTAAAAGCCCTTTCCTGGCTGTCCCCCCAGACCCATTTGCGACCTTTGTGTAAGAGCAGGTGTAGCGGCTCTAACAGCGTGCTCAATTTTGGAAGAAAGTTACCAAAATAGTTCAGGAGCCCCAGGAACGAACGCAGCTCCGTCGTGTTACGGGGTCTGGGTGCTCTCTGGATCGCTTCCATCTTGGATGCAGTAGGGCTGATCCCGTCTGCTGCTACCCTCATCCCCAGGAATTCTACCTCTGGAGCTAAGAAGACGCACTTCGCCTTTTTCAGTCGCAGACCTACTCGGTCCAGTCTGCGTAGCACCTCCTCCAGGTTGTGGAGGGGTTCTTCAGTATCGTAACCCGTAATGAGGATGTCGTCCTGAAAAACCACCGTCCCTGGAATCGACTTAAGGAGGCTTTCCATATTTCGTTGGAAGATCGCAGCGGCCGAGCGAATCCCGAACGGACATCTGTTGTACTCAAACAACCCCTTGTGTGTCGTGATGGTGGTCAGCTTCTTCGACTCACTCGCCAGCTCCTGGGTCATGTAAGCTGAGGTGAGGTCCAATTTTGAAAAAAGTTTGCCACCGGATAGCGTTGCAAAGAGGTCCTCTGATCTCGGTAGCGGGTACTGGTCTTGGAGTGACACCCGATTGATGGTGGCCTTGTAATCGCCACATATCCTGACCGACCCATCCGCCTTGAGCACCGGCACAATTGGGCTCGCCCAGTCACTGAATTCGACTGGCGAGATGATGCCTTCCCTCAACAGGCGGTCCAATTCGTATTCTATCTTTTCCCGCATCACGTACGGCACCACTCTGGCCTTGTGGTGTACTGGTCTGGCGTCTGGGTTTATGTGAATTACTACCTTGGCCCCCATGAAAGTGCCAATGCCGGGTTGAAATAATGAGTCAAATTTGTCCAGGATCTGTGAGCATGATACTCGCTCCACAGAGGAAATTGCATTGACATCACCCGATTTCCAGTTCATGACAGCAAGCCACCTCCTCCCCAGTAGTGCGGGACCATCCCCTGGGACAATCCAGAGTGGCAACCTGTTCTCCGAATCTTTGTGGGTCACGACTACCGTGGCGCTGCCTCGCACCGGAATGATCTGCTTTGTGTAAATCCGTAGCTGTGCGTCAATCGGCGATAATTTTGGCCTCCTGGCCTTGGATGCCCACAACTTTTCGAACTGTTTGATACCCATCAGGGACTGGCTGGCACCCGTGTCTAACTCCATTGATACTGGGATGCCATTGAGGAGCACTTTCATCATTATCGGTGGCGTCCTGGTGTATGAACTGTATACGTGCTCCACATGAACTCGCTGAACTTCAGCTTCCAGCGATTTCCCCCAGTGTCCATTTCTGCAATTTCTGCAGGTATTTTGCTCATCTCTGCAAACTCCGGCTGAATGTATGCCTCCACGCCTCCAGCATGAGTTGCGGTTTGAAACAAAAGGTCCCTTGCCAGTCGATCGTCTATGACTGCCCCTGTTATTGTCCTTAAGTGCACCATTAACAGGCGTTGATGGCCCCATTACTGGCCGCATTGTCCCTTGCAATGGCGTGAATCGCCGTTCAGCTTGCCATTGTCTCTGTCGAACTCCCCCTCTGGGTTCGACTTCAAGTTGGGGCATGCCTGACTGCCCTTGTCTGCCTGGAGAACTGTGTGCTGCTTTAACAATGTTGAATCTCTGTCCCAACCATTCCTTAACACAGTACCTCTCGTCTGTTCTGCTAGTGGCCATGCTCACGTGGTTTAAATCCCAGTTTCTTGTCGCCATTGATACGTCCTTACTACACAGTATAAATGCACACGAGGCCCATGCTTGAGAGAAGGTCAGTCTGTGACCTTTCCTTTATTCCTTAGCACTCAAGTGATGTAGGTGGGTGGAGCTTCCCCTTTTATACCTGAAAGTCCAGGTTAGGAGTGTCTCCCACCTAGTGGTCAGTGTTCTCACAGTGTACAACTTAGGTCAGTTTATACATGGGTTACAATGCTGGTTGAATACATGACACATCCTGTGGACTCAAACCCGGCAAATACTGTACACAGAATGGTGCCTTTCACAGGCAAGACTGTAGAACGTGGCTCTGCCCAGGCCAGAGAGCACAGACTTCAGGGTTCCAGAACGCAGAGTCCGCCGAGGGGTGCTAATCGAGTAGCACCATGTTGGCATTGCAGAGGATACCATAGGGCTCACTAGTGTCGGTTTGCTGAGTATGTATGCAAAGCCTGTAACATGAAGGGCTATCTCCAGCGTATGTGTAAAAGAAATACGACTCAGCAGAGCAGTCGGTAGATAACTTTGAATCCAGCGGGGAGTATGATGATTTGGCCACAGAGGCAGCTCTACCCCAAGAAGAAGTGTGTGGAGTGTATACCTGCACCACCGATTGTCCTCCAGTGAAGATGGAAGTCAAGATAAACAGCGTTCCAGTCTTCATGGAAGTGGACACAGGAGCGAGTCAGTCAGTGATGAGCCAGGATGCCTTTGAGAGCTAAGGAACGAAAAATGACCCAAGCTGGTTCCAGTACAGGAAAAGTTGCGCACCTACACCAAGGAGCAGATCCCAATCCTTGGTAGTGCGGATGTAAGTGTAATCTATAATGGTGCGGTGCACAAGTCACCTCTGTGGATTGTTGCAGGTGAAGGTCCAACACTACTTGGAAGAAGATGGATGGGGAAGATCCAGTGGGAATGGGAAGATCTCTTCACTCCAGCAATCGATGTCCCCTGTGCTCAGAGGCAGAGCAAAACTTCACCCTCGCTTGGGCCAGGCACCAGAGAACAGACCAGCGCAGCAATTGAGGCACAGACCGTCCATCATGACTGCGTGGCAATGATCTGACTGGAACGACCTAAAAGTACCTTCCCGGTTCCAGTGGCAGGACTCCTGGGGAGGAAGGTCGAATTCACAGGCACTCTTCCAGCTTTAGTGGCAGAATCGCGGGAGAGAAGGATCAAGGCAGTCGACCTCGAGGACAGAGGCAAGATGGCGTTCCTGCTGCAGCGAGGCATAGCGTGACAGTGGCCATATGACGAGGTGCAACACTGAGGAACCAACATAAGGTATCTAACAAAGGATTTGATTGGGGTAAAGCAAGCATGGTTCTCTTAAAGGAGACCTGCAACCAACTGAACTTAAAGAGACATTGTATGCATGGCAATCAATGTAACGAACCTAGAGTGGCATTTGTGAGTTTGGTAAGTGGGTGAGTTTTAAGGGTTATTCTCTTTAAATCATTTGGAGGCTGGAGTAAATTGTTAGTGGCAATTGCCAGTAGCTTCTAAGTAAGTAGCAGTTTAATTTAAAAGGGAAAAGTTAAATAGTTGGGAATCTTTCAGGTTTAGGCAGAGAAAAACAAGGTAACTCTCCAGTAGGAGGCAATTAGCAGCTAGTTAAAATCAGTTCTGTAAACGACTGATCAGTAGTGAGTCATCTGACCAAGATACAGTTTAAAAAGAGGCAGCTCGTGCAAAGCACAAAGTGCAACAGCATAGAGTGGCATTTGTGACTTTGGTAAGTGGGTGAGTTCGGGCAAGTGGGGGGTGGCAGGTGGCAGGTGGCAGGTGCTGTTTTGTCTCGTTTTTCCTCCCAGTGCTGAAACTAGAGCAGCTGATAAGGAGTGCGAGAGTAGGAAATGGAGACGGAGGCCCAGAGACCAGCCCAACCAGTTGCAGACAAAGATAGAGGGGTGTGAAATCAAGAGGTGACGTCACAGCCAAGCTGGTAAGTGGTTGGATGTTCGACTGGGAAGTATAACTCTCTTTTAGACTGACTTTTAGATTGGTTTAATTTGCAGCGAACAACTAAGAAGCTGTTTGGTGTTTAAGTAAATTAATTTAAGGGTTAAGTCATGGCAGGAGAGCTCGGACCTGTGTCATGCTCCTCCTGTGCTATGTGGGAAGTCAGGGACGCTTCCAGTGTCCCTGACTACTATGTGTGCGGGAAGTGTGTCCAGCTGCAGCTCCTGACAGACCGCATGACGGCACTGGAGCTGCGGATGGACTCACTCTGGAGCATGCACGATGCTGAGAATGTTGTGGATAGCACATTTAGTGAGTTGGTCACACTGCAGGTAAGGGTTAGGACAGATAGTGAATGGGTGACCAAGAGACAAGGCAAGAGCAGGAAGGTAGTGCAGGAGTCCCCTGTGGTCATCTCTCTCCAAAACAGATATACCATTTTGGATACTGTTGGGGGATATGACTGACCAGGGGAAGGCACCACCAGCCAGGTTCATGGCACTGTGGGTGGCTCTACTGCACAGAAGGGTGGGAAAAAGAGTGGGAGAGTTATAGTGATAGGGGACTCGATTGTAAGGGGAATAGATAGGAGTTTCTGCGGCTGCAACCGAGACTCCAGGATGTTGCCTCCCTGGTGCAAGGGTCAAGGATGTCTTGGAGCGGCTGCAGAGCATTCTGGAGAGGAAGGGTGAACAGCCAGTTGTCGTGGTACATGTAGGTACCAATGATATAGGTAAGAAGCGGGAAGAGGTCCTACAAGCTGAATTTAGGGAGATAGGAGTTAAATTAAAAAGTAGGACCTCAAAGGTAGTAATCTCTGGATTGCTACCCGTGCCATGTGCTAATCAGAGTAGGAGGAGCAGGATAGTTAGAATAAATATGTGGCTTGAGCAGTGGTGCAAGAGGGAGGGATTCAAATTCCTGGGACATTGGAACCAGTTCTGGGGGAAGTGGGACCTGTACAAAAGGGACGGTCTGCACTTGGGCAGGACTGGAACTGATGTCCTAGGGGTAACATTTGCTAATGCAGTTTGGAAGTGTTTAAACTAATATGGCAGGGGGATGGGAACCTATGCAGCGAGATAGGGTGAAGCAATATGGAGTCAGAAACAGATGGTAGAAAGGTAAAAAGCAATAGTGGAAGGCTGAGTAAAAAAAGGCAAGAAACAAAAAGGGCCACACTACATCATAATTCTAAAAGGACAAAGGGTGTTAAAAAAACAAGCCTGAAGGCTTTGTGTCTTTATGCAAGGAGTATCTGTAATAAGGTGGATGAATTAACTGTGCAAATAGATGTTAACAGATATGATATGATTGGGATTACAGAGACGTGGCTCCAGAATGATCAGGGCTGGAAACTCAACATCCATGGGTATTCAACATTCAGGAAGGATAGAATAAAAGGAAAAGGAGGTGGGGTAGCATTGCTGGTTAAAGAGGAGATTAATGCAATAGTTAGGAAGGACATTAGCTTGGATGATGTGGAATCTATGGGTAGAGCTGCAGAACACCAAAGGGCAAAAAACGTTCGTGAGAGTTGTGTACAGGCCTCAAAACAGTAGTAATGTTGGGGAGGGCATCAAACAGGAAATTAGGGGTGCATGCAATAAAGGTGCAGCAGTTATGATGGGTGACTTTAATATGCATATAGATTGGGCTAACCAAACTGGAAGCAATACGATGGAGGAGGATTTCCTGGAGCGCATAAGGGATGGTTTTCTAGACCAATATATCGAGGAACCAACTAGGGGGGAGGCCATCTTAGACTGGGTGTTGTGTAATGAGAGAGGATTAATTAGCAATCTCGTTGTGTGAGGCCCCTTGGGATAGAGTGACCATAATATGGTGGAATTCTACATTAGGATGGAGAATGAAACAGTTAATTCAGAGACCATGGTCCAGAACTTAAAGAAGGCTAACTTTGAAGGTATGAGGCGTGAATTGGCGAGGATAGATTGGCGAATGATACTTAAGGTCTTGACAGTGGATGGGCAATGGCAGGCATTTAGAGACCACATGGATGCACTACAACAATTGTACATCCCTGTCTGGTATAAAAATAAAAAAGGGAAGGTGGCTATCAAGGGAAATCGGGGATAGTATTAAAGCCAAGGAAGTGGCATACAAATTGGCCAGAAATAGCAGTGAACCCGGGGACTGGGAGAAATTTAGAACTCAGCAGAGGAGGACAAAAGGTTTGATTAGGGCAGGGAAAATAGAGTACGAGAGGAAGCTTGCAGGGAACATTAAGACGGACTGCAAAAGTTTCTATAGATATGTAAAGAGAAAAAGGTTAGTAAAGACAAACGTAGGTCCTCTGCAGTCAGAATCAGGGGAAGTCATAACGGGGAACAAAGAAATGGCAGACCAATTGAACAAGTACTTTGGTTCGGTATTCACTAAGGAGGACACAAACAACCTTCCGGATATAAAAGGGGTCAGAGGGTCTAGTAAGAAGGAGGAACTGAGGGAAATCCTTATTAGTCGGGAAATTGTGTTGGGGAAATTGATGGGATTGAAGGCCGATAAATCCCCAGGGCCTGATGGACTGCATCCCAGAGTACTTAAGTAGGTGGCCTTGGAAATAGCGGATGCATTGACAGTCATTTTCCAACATTCCATAGACTCTGGATCAGTTCCTATGGAGTGGAGGGTAGCCAATGTAACCCCGCTTTTTAAAAAAGGAGGGAGAGAGAAAACAGGGAATTATAGACCAGTCAGCCTGACATCGGTAGTGGGTAAAATGATGGAATCAAATATTAAGGATGTCATAGCAGCGCATTTGGAAAGAGGTGACATGATAGGTCCAAGTCAGCATGGATTTGTGAAAGGGAAATCATGCTTGACAAATCTTCTGGAATTTTTTGAGGATGTTTCCAGTAGAGTGGACAAGGGAGAACCAGTTGATGTGGTGTATTTGGACCTTCAGAAGGCTTTCGACAAGGTCCCACACAAGAGATTAATGTGCAAAGTTAAAGCACATGGGATTGGGGGTAGTGTGCTGATGTGGATTGAGAACTGGTTGGCAGACAGGAAGCAAAGAGTAGGAGTAAATGGATACTTTTCAGAATGCCAGGCAGTGACTAGTGGGGTACCGCAAGATTCTGTGCTGGGGCCCCAGCTGTTTACATTGTACAGTAATGATTTAGACGAGAGGATTGAATGTTGTATCTCCAAATTTGCGGATGACACTAAGTTGGGTGGCAGTGTGAGCTGCGAGGAGGATGCTATGAGGCTGCAGACTGATTTGGATAGGTTAGGTGAGTGGGCAAATGCAATGGCAGATGAAGTATAATGTGGATAAATGTGAGGTTATCCACTTTGGTGGTAAAAACAGAGACAGACTATTATCTGAATGGTGACAGATTAGGAAAAGGGGAGGTGCAACGAGACCTGGGTGTCATGTTTCATCAGTCATTGAAGGTTGGCATGCAGGTACAGCAGGCGGTTAAGAAAGCAAATGGCATGTTGGCCTTCATAGCGAGGGGATTTGAGTACAGGGGCAGGGAGGTGTTACTACAGTTGTACAGGGCCTTGGTGAGGCCACACCTGGAGTATTATGTACAGTTTTGGTCTCCTAACTTGAGGAAGGACATTCTTGCTACTGAGGGAGTGCAGCGAAGGTTCACCAGACTGATTCCCGGGATGGCGGGACTGACATATCAAGAAAGATTGGATCAACTGGGCTTGTATTCACTGGAGTTCAGAAGAATGAGAGGGGATCTCATAGAAACATTTAAAATTCTGATGGGTTTAGACAGGTTAGATGCAGGAAGAATGTTCCCACTGTTGGGGAAGTCCAGAACCAGGGGTCACAGTTTAAGGATAAGGGCTAAGCCATTTAGGACCGAGATGAGGAGAAATTTCTTTACCCAGAGAGTGGTGAACCTGTGGAATTCTCTACCACAGAAAGTTGTTGAGGCCAATTCACTAAATATATTCAAAAAGGAGTTAGATGAAGTCCTTACTACTAGGGGGATCAAGAGGTATGGCGAGAAAGCAGGAATGGGGTACTGAAGTTGCATGTTCAGCCATGAACTCATTGAATGGCGGTGCAGGCTCGAAGGGCCGAATGGCCTACTCCTGCACCTATTTTCTATGTTTCTATTAAGATTGTGAACAAAATTGTTGCGAGATGTCGGTACAAATCTTAATGCAAAGAACAAAATGTTGTTGCGCAACGTTGGGAATAGAGTGTCCCCAAAAGTAGCAAGCGAGCGAATTCGGGAGGGTAAAGGCACTGATCCTGATGCCCTGCCCCAGGTGTCTGCACAAGTTATAGGCGAGCGATCTCCGGAGGGTGAAGGCACTGATCCTGATACCTTGCCCCAGATCTATCTCACGCTCCAGGCACACGATGGTACTATGCGCCACGGACCTGGAAATGAAAACACCGGCAATACATGCAGTCGTCCGCCGTTGCCCACCACCTGGGTGGAGGTGGCGCAGCCCCCAGACCCAGTCGCTATCTCGGCCATGTCTAGGAGCGAAAGGTCAGAACCAACGAGTTCCCCAAACGGAACCTGGAACAGCCAGGTTCCCAACACCGTTAGAGAGCAGACAGAAGATTCTGCAGCCCTCAAAGGAGGACAGGGAGGTCACACACATCTGTAGCTCTTCCCACCACTAGGCCATGGCAAAGACCCTGATTCCTGGCTAGGTGAGAGAACCAAGCCCACCCCGTTAGCAGTGGGTGCAGCACTGCTATCAGGCGACTAGGATGCCGTCCGGTTGCTCTGGAACTTGCGTCCTCGCATACCTGTACTGCTACCTCAGTACTTACCAAGAGTGAACCATGAATGCAATCTACCCAATCCTGGAACACGACCGCAAAACATAACGAAAGTAAGTCACTGAACCAAGGTGTCACGATACAAACTGTAACTTCCTTTCTTTGTAATTGCACTGTGTCTGATCCTGTATGTTAATGTAATGGGCCTGCTGCATGATCTCACGTGGTGGCAGTGGGGAGGGGTCAGGAAATGGATGTGTATAGCCATGGACACACCCAGAACCCATTGGAACCTCCACTGCATCATCGAACCATCCAAATTGGTAATCACTACCCAACGTTGTGGCAAAAGGACTTGGGAGTTAACAGAGAGAGAGCCAAGCCAAAGCACAGCCAAAGTGCAAGGGCTTTTGGCACTTAAGTCTGGGGAGAGCTAAGCCAGAGCACATAGTACAAAGGTAATCAGCACAAAGGACTTGGGTGAGAGTCATATATATGCAGACTATAGATATACTCTCTGCATAGTCACTGTATATTTGCATAAGATGGAGACTGATATACTATCAATAAGGTTTACACTGTGTATATACTATGCTGGCACCACTACAGGGTGCAACTGGTGGAGACCAGGGTTTTCTGCCCCTGTGAGAGAGGCTGTCCACCAGAGGGCACTGCGATAGGAGACCTGAGGGTCACCTGCATAGGTGTGCAGGGCCCAGTATAAAAGGCTACTCACCATGCTTGTGCCTCACTGTGGAGTTACGAATAAAGGACCAAGGTCACTACAGTTTGAGTACAACACATTGTCACGTGGAATCATTCATAAGTGCATTACAGACATAATATCGGGAGCCTCTTATCAACAAGAGCCGGCATTGACACCAAGATTCAACACCGCCTCCAGTGCGCCAGCGCAGTCTTCGGCCGCCTGAGGAAAAGAGTGTTTGAAGACCAGGGCCTCAAATCTGCCACCAAGCTCATGGCCTACAAGGCTGTAGTAATACCCGCCCTCCTGTATGGCTCAGAGACATGGACCATGTACAATAGACACCAAGTCGCTGAAGAAATACCACCAACGATGTCTCCGCAAGATCCGACAAATCCCCTGGGAGGACAGACGCACCAACGTTTGTGTCCTTGACCAGGCCAACATCCCCAGTATTCTCACTGGGTACTTTTCTTCACGTCTGATGCTTTCTCACAGATATCATTCAGGCTCTCTGGTGTGTGACCTTGATCTGACCTCTGTGGACGTCTCCCATTGCAGCTTCACCATCAGGGCATTGATGGCTTGCCTCTGTAGAGAACACTTCGCTGTGCCCTCAATCTGTCTTTTAATTAGTAAACCTCACTTGACGACTTCCATCTTGTCCCTCCAATTTCCACAGAAATTGTTCACTCCACAGCTGGATTGGTCGACAGTGCACAATTTATACCAGTTAAGTGGCTTTTTAGCTTGATCAGCAGCATTTTTAACAGGTGTTTTCCGATCGACTGCATGGTTCTATGTTACTATGAATGCATTCTGACATACCCAAGCTTCCAGCGATGCGCAGAATAAAGTTGTGCACACCCATCAATGCACAAAAGTGGCCAAAATGTTCAATTCTTATTTGAAACACTGTGACCAAGAGTTTCCGTTTTGAGCGCAATCGGCAATCTGGGTGCAAATTGCACCCAAAGTTGTGCTAGTTTTCAGAAGTGTTTTTGTTGTTTCCCCTTAAACTTATTTGCATATCTTCCAATGTAAAACCTGCCATGAACCAGCTTTTCAGTGCAGAATATTTTTTTAAATTTGCATTGAGAAATATTCCTGAATAATAATGGTAACCTGGTGAAGTTTGATTAATACAGCTGAAGGGGGTTTATCACAAAAGATAATTGGGGTAGAAATTGCCCTCCACCTGAAACGGGGCATCCCACCCCATTTCAATGGTTTTCACCGCAGCCGCGGTCCAGGTCGCCTTTTGAGCGAAATTCGGCTCTTTGTTGTTTTTTTTTTTTCCTTTGGAGCTGGAAGATGCTCTTCATGGGGCGGTTAAAACACTTGAGGGGCGGAAGTTGGGGGCAATGCGGAGTGACCGCCGTGATGAAGTCATCACGGCGCCGCGTCACTACAGCTCTCCCCTTTACTTAAAGGGGAGAGCCTCCGCGATTTTAAAACTTCGGCCTGTATTTTATAGTCTCTTGAACATTCTTTGTTCTACTTAACTCTATTTGTTTGGGAGATCTCAGACAGCCATGTGGAGCTTGAGATGGCGTTCCTTTACAGACCCTCATTCTCAATACAGCTCCCTATACCTCCTAGCTAGAGGATATCTTCTAGCTATAGGGTACTATATATTAACTTGTTACACCTTTCCTTTCATAAGAAACAAAAATGAATTAAACTTAGCTTCAATATAAACTGGTAGCTAACTTCTTATGAATACACATATTAAACAACTACAAGTTTAACAAACAACAAAACTCTTGTCTTATTAATTCTTTATCCAAGTGTCCAGTGTACATGATTTCTTACAGCTGTACATAGTGTTCCAGGTATTTTGGTGTTGTGCAGATTCTGTTGCTTCGCATCAAACTGGTTGTTTCAGTGGTGTTCTGTGCACTGATCGCTTTAGTCCCTTTATCAGTGCTCTGAGGGGAAATATCAGGCAACATATCTCTGTTTTCACGTGTTGTCATTGAAATGCTGTTTCGCATGTTAGTTGGCTTTGTAGTCAATGGATCATGTGTGAGTGTTACTGAGATCTCTGGAGTTTCGATGACTGTCTCAGTGCTGTTTCTCAGATGTTTCCTATTTCTGCGATACTCATGGCCATCTTCTGTAATGACCTGATAGAATCGAATGCCGACTTGTTTCTGAACCTGAGCTTTTTTCCACTTTTTGCTTTCTCGCGTTTCACTGTTTCCCCTTCCTGCAGTGTAGGAAGTGCTGTAGCAGCTCTGCTGTAGTAGTGTGCTTGTTTGGCATGGTTCCTTTCTTTGACGATGATGTCGTGTATGATTCCTGGTTTGAGTAGTTCATTTGCGATTGGGATGTTTGTCTTTGTGCGGCGACTGAGTAAGCATTGTGCTGATGAACTATCAAGGCCTTCAGTTGGTGTGTCTTGCCTGATGAGAAGGTTCATTTAGAAGTCACCACAGTCTTTCTTTGTCTTCTTGATTAACCGCTTTGCGAGCTTAACTGCGTCCTCAAACTTTCTGTTGCTTTGTGGATATTCTGGTGAGCTTGTTGCGTGATCGAATCCATATTGTGTGACAAAGTTTGAGAACTGTTGAGTTGAAGGGAGGTCCATTGTTGGATTGAACCTTATCTGGAATACTGTGCTTAGAGAAGTGTTTCTTGAGGTGTTTTATGATGACAGTGGCATCTTTCTTTCCATGCAGATTGTCTATCTCAAAACAGTCCGAGTAGTAGTCCACTGTGCATAAGTAGTCTTTGCCATCGAGTGTGAATATGTGACAACCAATCTTTTCCCACGGTCTCTGAGGGAGGTTGTGACTTATCAATGGTTCATTTGTTGGCTCGATAGCTAGGTGTTACATGTTTCACACTTTGAAACATAGGGGCCGATTTTGATCAACTTACTACCTACTGACGCCATCATTCTTCTGCTCGAACCGCCCAGTGCCACTTTCGATGTAGCCTGGAGCGGGCAGGAGGGGAGAGTCACGGGAAGCGCCCGCCGATGTCAGCGGATGGTCGATGCTCGTAAGTAGACTCCCGCCCACTGAGATGCCAGATTGATGCTGGCTGGAGTTGGCGGAGTCTGCTCTGTCCTGAATGATGAGTGTCAAGATCCTGTAAAAAAGGTAAGTGGAATGTTTTTAAATTATTTATTTACAGGTACTTACCTGGATGTGGTCCCCTGAAGGTCGTCAGATGTTTCATTTTTTTTTGTAGATGATTTTTATCTTTATCTCTTTGAGCCTCTGTGGGCCCGACTCCATCCTTGGCAGCACTTGGGCAGCAAGTGCCTCTCTCCAAGAATGAGACCTCCCACCCACTGCCGCCCAGATTGGTGGTGTACATCATTGATTTGCTGCCCGCTGACCTTCGAGGGAACTCGGCGATGAAAACCCCGCCGAAAGTACCGTCCGGTACCTCGGCGGCCATCGACGGCACTTGGGCGGGTGGTGGCCTTGACCAAATTCAGCCCCATAGTCTTTTATATCACTGTTCAGTCCTTGTTTGGAGAATGAGAGAAAGGCCACCATGTGGATGCATTCCAGTGCAATTTCTGTCGATGATCTCTCCACGTTTTCGAGATATGCGCATGAGGGTGTCTGCTAGGTACATTTCTTTTCCTGGTTGATACTTTATTTCAACGTCATATTGGTTGAGCCGAATGAGAAGACAGTCGCTTGGGTGCTGCAGATAACGGCTTGTGTCGTATATCAACCAAAGGCTTATGGTCTGTCCATGGCGTGATCTTGCCATCGTATACATATTGATGGTTTCATTCCATTCTGAAGATTGAGCAAGCAGCTTCTTTTCGATTTGAGTGTATCACGTTTCTGCTGGAATGAGCGCTCGGCTCACGTATGCAAATGGTTGTCCCTATTGCAGAAGGACAAACCCAAGAACCTTGCTTGAAGGATTTCCTTGACCTTCGGTTGCAAGTTTGTGGTCAAAGTACCTGAGCACCGGAGAATTTGTCACGTGTTGTTTGATAGCTTCAAACGCTTTGTCTTGTTGTTCAGTCCATTTCCAGACTGGGTCTTTATGAATAGGCTGACGCAGAGGCTTGCTGAGGTCTGAAAGATCTGGCAAGAATTTTGTGAGGTACTTTGTCATGCCGACAAATCATTATACACCTGTGACATCCTGCAGTTTCTGCATTTCATTGATTGCGACCACTTTGCTTGGGTCGTTTTTGAATCTATCACTAGACAGTATGTGTCCCATGTATTTCACTTGGGAGCTCTTGTATTCGAACTTATCAAAGTTTAGTTAGATGTTTCACTCTCCATCTCTAAGTATGCGTCATGATTGTGATTGGCCTCTAAGTGTCTCACTGCGTCCAATGATCAAGATATCATCTGCAATCTTGTAGACTTCATCTAAACCCTCGACGTTCTGGTCTAGTTTCTGCTTGAAGATTTCTGGGCCAGGACTGGTGCCAAATGGCATTCGATCAATATCGTCCCCATGGTGTCTGGAAGGTTGTGAAGTAGGAGGACTCTGTCTAGTTCACATTGCAAGAAACCCTCCTTGCAGTCTACTTTAGTGAAGATCTTTACATTTGACATCTGTGGCAAGATGTCATCGATCACAGGATGTGGATAGTGTCCACGTTTCAAGGCATTGTTCAGATGTTGAGGGTCGATACATATTCGTATCTTTCCATTTGATTTTTGTACAGTCACCTAGGCTAGATATCCAGTCCGATGGTTCAACCACTTTCGTGATGATTTGTCATTTTTCCAAACGATCGAGTTCCACTTTTAGCATTTGTTTGATTGCTATTGGCACCTGTCTGGCTGGCATTACAGCTGGTGTCGCTGATTCATTAAGTTCAAGGTGAACTGTCCCTGGCATGTGTCCAAGTCCCTTAGACACATCTAGATACATATTGTTGATATCAGTTTTTGACACTAGCGAGATGTTTGTCTTGTTCTTAGTTTGCAATGTGCGTGGTTCATTTACCACCGCGATATTCTGATGCTGCACTTTTATCAGTTGTCGCTATTGAGCAGTGCGTGAGCCAATCAGTGGTGCACTTTGGACCTCAATGATCACAAAGGGCACAACGTACTTTTGCTTGTTCTTTGTATTTTCGATTGGCACGTTACAAGTCCCTACCACTGGAATGGTTGCATGGTTGTCATATAGTATTGTCTTCGATTCTTTGATCATTACGCTTTTAGGTAAGTATCTAAGAGGTTGCATATTGCATGTGGCCCCACAATCTATTTGCCTTTTTACCATTTGACCTTTAATGGAGAAGCTGGCCATAATCTTGTTAAGATACTTTCTGTCAGCTTTGTCCTTGATTGTGATCAACTTTACCAAGCACCTTTACAAGTCATGACTTCAAAATCAGAATCAGAACTCTCTTCTTGTAATGCATGAACTTTTGGTTTGCCCTTATATTTAGGGTTATGTGTAGACTTCTGCCTCAATCCACTCTGTGTACACTTTTGAGAAAAGTGATTTAGTTTGCCGCAACTTGTGCAGGTCTTCCCATATGCTGGGCATTTAGTTTTTGACAATTCATGTCTTTTGCGACAATATCTGCAATTGTTCATGAACTCTTTGTCTGTGAATTCTTTCTTTGTGGGTTGGGGTTTCTGTCTGACAGCTTTGACATCTTCACAGTCTGTTTTAGTGAGCTTCATGGATTTCATTTGCGCAACTGTGGTCTCTGTAGCTTTACAGAGCATCACACATATCGAGTGTTAGGCTTGATTCTTGCAACCGCCTCTTATACAAAGTTATGTCAGATATTCCACAGACTATGCGGTCTCTGATGAAATCATCCCTCAAATTGCCGAAATCACATGATGACGCTAGCTCTCTCTCTTTCACAAGATATTTGTCAAACCGCTTGTCCCCTTGTACACAGTTGTTAAACTGATACCATTCATAGATGATGTTGGTTTTACCTTTACAGTGCTCTTCCCAGAGCTTCAAAATAATCTGTTTCTTGCTTGTCTTCCTCTGATTTGTACGGAAGATTATTGTGGCTATCTAGGGCATCGCTGCCAATGTTGCAACTCTCTCATTATCTGGTTTTTCCACAATATTCATGATAATTTCACAGCTGACCCACAGTTGTTTGGTGATTTGAAAGCCAACTGGAAAAATTCAGTCACCTGCAATGGAGGGTGGGAGAGGGATGTGCACGGGAGTTGGCACTATGATGGTCATGATCGCTCGCTACAGTTTAGGACTTTGAGCCTGTCACATACATGTATACAGTTCAAATACTCAGAGGACTAGAACAAGTCTAATAATAAAATATTGTGGCCATGTAATTGTAGAAATACTACTTCAATCGCGGCTTTACACTAACGTATGCCACTTTAAGTTTACTTTATTAATGCCTCTAGATTATTTTACAAGCTTATGACTATTTATCACCCTTCACGGATCCACAGTGTGTAGGGAGCACGCTCTGCACTGCACTGCTTACATCGATTTTGATTGGCTCAATCTTACAGTTCCAATATTTTGGTTGTAGATGCGTTCGACGAAAGATCGGAAGTCTCTGCTTCTGGCACCATGGGGCCGAAATTCTTCAACTCACTGCCCACTGCTGCCGACATTCCTCGTGAAGATCCACCCAGTGCCACTTTGGAGGTTGACTGGAGCGGGCGGGAGGAGAGAGCCGTCGGGAGCTGCCCACTGACATCAGCGGATGGCTGAATGGTGCAACTGACCTCCTGCCCACTGAGCTCCCATTTCCTGTGGGCAGGAGTCGGCGGGACACAGCGGCAGAACCCGGCTGGACCGCTGCGAGGAGGCTGGTCTGTCTCTGACTAAGTTTGAAGAACCTGAAAAAAGGTAAGTGAACGTTTAAAATAAAAATTTCCACTGCGACTTACCTGAATGGGGTCCCCTGAAGGTCTTCCAATAGTTTTTTTATTTTTTATTGTTTTTTTTTTTTTCAGTTCTTCAACCCTCCATGGGCCCAACTCCATCTTCGGTGGCACTTAGACGGCAAGCGCCTCTGCTGCCGAGAATGAAACCTTCTGCCTGCTGCCGTCCAGATTGGTGGCGTACGTCATTCATTTGCCACCCGCCGACCTTCGATGGACCTCGGTGATGAATATCCCACCCAAAGTACCATCCGGTACCACGCCGGCCATCGGCAGCACTTTGGGCGGGCGGAGGCCTTGATGAAAATCGGCCCCCATGTATTTTATAGTCTCTTGAACACTCGTAGTTCAACTTAACTCTATTTATTTGGGAGATCTCGGACAGCCATGTGGTGCTTAAGATGGTGTTCCTTCACAGATCCTCCTCTCACTCAATACAGCTTCCTATACCTCCTAGCTAGAGGCCGCTATACATTATTTTGTTACACAATCCATTGGGTCACCAGGGAAGGTTTCGGCCGAGCCAGTGGCCTGGCACCCAAGAGAGAGTGTCAGGCTGCCTGTTGGTGGCGTGGTCGAACCCAGGGGCATAATTGTCAGGTCGACAAAAAAAAAAATGGCGGCAGTGCATTCTCCCCTTTAAGGGAAGCCATACCATCTCACTGGACCACCGGGAAGAAACAGGTTTTGGCACCGCCGGACGGCCCGAAGATACGCAGAGGGGAATGTCGCCGGGGGGTAGATCAGCGGTGCGCATGGTGATGTGCCTACGATGGATCGGCAGCAGCAGAGCGGTGGGGGGGGGATCGGGACATTGCCGGGAAAACTCTGGAGGGCTAGTAGCAGCCATTCCATGAAAAATCAGCGGCCACTCCACTCTGCAGCGTGGCCGTCGATTTTGCGGTGGTAACAGGCCTTAAGGAGAGGGGCAATTTCAGCCCCCAAGCACTTTTAATCAGACGGCTAGTCCAGCAACTGTGAGTATCCCAATTTTAAATATCTGAAACTGACTTTATAAAACCATTTACTCATTACATTGGTGTACAATATTCAGTCTTTAGTGAATTAAAGCATAATATTTAAAGCATGTTTATTAGAGTCCTGCTCCTAAAAATCAGCTTAATTTTAAGAGCCTCCTCAAAGTTCTGCAAACGGGCACAATTGGAGAAAACTCACAATTGTAATTAAGTTGATCTGGGGCATGGCCGGGTTTGTGGACAAGGCTGGATTCTAGCAAGATATTTTTTAAACTAGTGGAAACAGATCACGGAATCTCGATTTGCACTGAATGTAATTTGCGCTTGATATTCCGTGATCTATTGCGTTGGTTTGGTCAAGTTCGGGCGAATTGCGCTGAAAAAACCAGCGCAACCTAGCGGAAACTCCTGCCCACATATGTATGCAGAGAGTAATTTCCTCACCCAGGAAGTGTGGCTGCTGTTGGAATCTATACTTAAGTAACTAAGCCGGGGGTTATTTCTAATATTAATGCTTTAACAAATTTAATTTGGTGCAAAGTAAACCCCTCTCTTTGTTTAACCACCCTGGTTTATCTGTGCACAATTTCTTCTGGAAAAGTAAATGCGTGAGCCTGTACCAAAGACTAATGCAGAACATCAATTGGAAAGGCTGAAACTTACTGATGTGTAGCCATTCATCCTCCGAGCACAACATTAATTATTATGCCTTTTGAGTGTAAGCAGGGAAAAAGTGGACGTCTATCAAAATTTCCCTCTTCAGTTGCTGCTATTCTAGACCATATTTTACCATTGAACAGAATGGCTATGACATTCCCAAAATTTAGTCATTGGACCAGCAGTGAAGAAAGCCCAAGTCTTTGTCGCTTAGAGAGTTAAATATTATTCCCAGCAACAGCTAATTTTACTTTGAATTCCCTCCATCTCCACCAACCACCCCCCACCCAAAATTAGAATGAGACCCAATTTCTTTGGAACCACAAACTTCACCGAAGTGAAACATTGTCCCGAAGGTTTCTCTTCATAGCTGAAATCTGAACGCATGCCGTAACTGGTATGAAGTCACAAAGTTGGTTTCAGGACCAATAGTAGTGGAACTGTGGCTGTACTAAATAACTGTGTACACTGCACCTGACCATTTCTCCACTGCACTTCAGTCCCACTCTCCTGATCTTTGGGCACCCTGTGCGGAGGGGAGCGGGTAGGTCCGAAGGCCTCCTCGTAGGACTGCTCCTGGGCATGGCCAAGGGAGCCATCAGCCGGTCCAGGCAGCGGGCGGTCGAGGGGGTCGTTCAACCTGACTGCCTGCCTCTCTTCCGCTCTTACATCTGGTCCAGGGTGTCCTTGGAGATGGAGCACACGGTGTCCACTGGTACGCTCGCGGCCTTCCGCGAGAGGTGGGCACCAGAGGGACTGGAGTGCATCATCATGCCCGGCAACCAAATTTTAATTTGATTTTACGTTTTAAAGTTTAATTTGTTTTAATTGCTGGTGCTTTTAGTGTCCCCCTCCCCTTTTAGAGGGGGCACTTGGAAAAATGTGATTTTAGCGCCCAAAAAAGAAAAACACAAAAAAAAACACAAAGGAAAAAAAAAAGGGCTTTGTAAATGTCTGCTGTGTCATCCAGGGTGGGTGGCATGGTTTAATGTTTTTTGTTTCACAGATAAACTCAAAAAATTTATAACTGTTGCTTGGACGGTCCAACTGTTTTGTGAGCTAGTTGTGGAATAGTTTATGTGTTTACTATGCTTACTGTGACTAGTTCTGATGCTCATGGACATGTACATAGTCCTCAATGGTTCAAGTGAATCTCAACATCTACGGTCTCTGACATTCCAATTTATCTGGTATCTTCTGCTCTTATGCTGAACTTAAAGTAATCATCATCATTATCTGAGTCTGATTTATTTCTGATGACTGATTTAATGTAAGTTTTATACTATCAGATAAAATGCAATTCACTCTATCTCTGCCACCTGAAGTATTGGCATAACCACAATTATTAGCAGGCTTGATGGGCTATGTAGCCTACTCCTGCTCCTATTTCTTTTGTTCGTATGTTATGTTACTATCAGTTCAAACTCTCATTACTACTGATGTTAATGAATTACAAAGCATTGCATCTGGCAGCTGTAAATATATTGCAATTCATGAAGCTGAATTCAATGCTATTTGCATTAGTTGCACGGCTAGGCTGTGAATAATGGTACGTCTTTGAACGCTATGGCACCAAGAGACCAGCGGAACCTGCATGAAAACGGTCGAAACCTGGTTACTCTAAGGTCAATCTCAGAGGATGTGCAGCAACTGATAGCTCTGTGTCTGCAGTTTACACCTCTTATTTGGGGGAACATCAGGGAAGCTATTTTCCTCATTGCAGGCAGCAGTAGCAGCTACCTTGGAATATGGGACTAGTTGGTGACCCCCACCTCCACAGCAGCTCAGACTGCAGCCCTGGTAGCAATAGGTGAATGAGTGGGAGTGAGGAGGCAGCCTTCTGTCTCTCAGGGCTTTCAGGATTCAACAGCAGCCCTAAGATCGGCCAGCCCCTTGGTGAATGATAACTTAGTTTCAGGGCTCAGAAGAAAGGCAACATTTGGAGTAGACTTGCCTCAGGATACCATTTTGCACATGCCAAGCATTTAGCTTTTCTGCACAAAGCACCAGACCAGTGCCTGTGGGGGTGGGGGGAGGTTTGAGGAGGGGGTTGCAGAACAGCAAGCTGTGCTTCTGTGTAGGTGGAGTCACTGACTGGTCCCTAATTCCAATATAGCAACATTTAAGATCCCTGATAATCGTCTTAATGACAGCTCTGGTCGAGGGCTGTGCCTCATTGTAGCACACCTCAGCTGCTGTTCTTGCAACTCATAGTGGGGTCATTATTTATGGCAGCAAGGATTGCACCTCATCACCACAAGCCATCTGTTCACTTGACTATTTTCCTTGAAAGCTCAAAAAGGGCAGAATTCCTGAGGGTGTTTGCATCATGGCAACTTCCAGCAAATCTGGCATTCACGCAAAGTATTCTTTGCATCTTGTCACACACAATCCGGACATTGAGTGAGTGGAACCACTGCCTATTAAGAAAGTGGAAGGGGTTAATCGTAAGAGCTTGCAGTGTTACGTAGGTGGCATCTATTGTACCTTGCAGTATGGGAACCCCAACAAGAGAAAACTGGATGGCCCCTTGGGTGATATTACACAGCTCACGTGGCATCATAATTCAGTGTGTCGTCAGTTTCATACTCTTAAGCAAAGTTGTCCGGCAGGTAATCTTGGCCGCAGGTCTTCGTGTAGTAGCTGCCAGAGCTTCTATTACCTTCTCCTACCTCAGAGCTCCTGAACAGTGAAGACTCCTGTGAACTGCTTCAAAAAGAAACCTATTGTTTCTCCTCTTATACCAAGTGGCAGTGTGCCCCCACCAGCCATGCCCAGCATGTGCTGGTGATAACAGATATCCAGCAGCAGTTTGGCTGGCAATGAATTTTTAAAAGTTTAACCATTGTAGCTAGTGTAAAGCAGGTATTCAATGTTGAATATCAGAATTCATTCTTACATCATTATGTCATTATATTGGCTCAGTGGGTAGCACACTTGCCTCTGAGTCAGAAGGTTGTGGGTTCAAGTCTCACTCCAGGGACATAAGCACAAAAAAATCAAGGCTGACACTACAGTACTGAGGGAGTGCTGTACTGTTTGAGGTGCCATCTTTCAGATGAAATGTTAAACCGAGACTCAGTCTTCTTTCTCAAGTGGACGTAAAAGATCCACTATTTCGAAGAAGAGCAGGGGAGTTATCCTGGTGCCCTGGCCAATATTTATACCTCAATCAACATAACAAAAAAACACACTATCTGGTCATTATCACATTGCTGTGTGTGGGAACTTGCTGTTCACAAATTGGCTGCCACGTTTCCCACATTACAACAGTGACTACACTCCAACGAGTGCTTCATTGGCTGTAAAGCGTTTTGAGACGTCCGGCGGTCATGAAAGGCGCTATATAAATTCAAATCTTTTTTTTCTTTTTTATCTGAACAACTCAACTGGATTACAGCTGTGTAACTTCCTTCCAGCTCCATATTATTTTTTTAGATATATCCCTTGAGCATACATTTAGCCAAATCTCCACTTGCATCAGTTGAGTTCTTATTTCCCCTGTTTAAGCAATAGTTTTCATATACGGACACGTGCTAATTGGCCACATTGAATATTTACCTGGAAGGAAATGACAAAAGAAATGACATTAATTACGGTTTAGCCTTTCCTGACCCCTCCTCACTTGTTCCAATCAGCTTTCCTTCTCTCTGTCACTCAAGACAAATGCCTGAAGTATCGGCATAAATTGTTTAAAGCAGTTTTAAGAAGAGGAAGAGAAAATGAAGTCAAGTTTTTTACAAAAGCCAACCTCAATTTATGTCAAAGAGGGTTAAAAGACCTTGGGATTAAAGCAATAAACTTGCTCCTGTCAGAGATAAAATCCACTAACAATTTAGTGCCAAACTCATGTTGTTCAATATCATTTCATATTATATTATGTCACAAGTAGGTGACGGTTGCACATCAGACTGACAGGGCTGATTTACTCTGAAGAATTCATCGACATTTTGTGGAATTGAAGCTGACTACATTTTGCTCTGATCCAGGATGGGAAACATATCTGAACTTAGGTGCTATTAAGAGCTAAGTAGCATTTCATGGACAGGAGTCACTGCAAACCCATATTCTTATGTACAGTTAATGTTAGAAATAGTGAACAAAAAATGATATTCTAATTCACGTTCCTCATTTATCATGGTAGGATACTACCAGGCCCTGGTATAAGGTAAATTCACTATATCTACAGGCAGCCACTGATGAAACAAAAATAAGTTGGCAAAAGGCTTGGCATTTTCACCCATTTTATTGCTCAGTGGTTTTTCAACAGGGCAAAGAAATGTGGTTCTTTCACCCTGCTATTTAGTTGCATTGAGATAGCCTTATGTAGGCAATGTGGCAGAATCTTTAATCATGAGATAAAACAACATTGATCTTGTGTTCTGTTGCATGCTCTTAGTTTTACCACATGTACACGCACAATTTCTAATAACGTAACTAAAATACTTACAGACAGGTCCCTTCTGTTTGAAGCCCAGAGGATAACATGGTACTGAAGCATAAATAAAGACTGCCACCAGCAAGGAATAACTGGCAGTAGAGGAAGCCAGTGCTTGCAAACTGTCACTGTCGCTCTGGAGGGCTTATAAGCTTTATCAAATCTAGGCTTACTAATTCACTTCTAGAGGTGTACTGGCAACACAGCCTCTTCTCTTTTTTTCATTATATACAGGACGATGGACAGGTCCCGAGGATAGATCCATTCACAACATTTGTCCTCTTCAAGCATATGTCTGTCTGTTTCACACAAGCTGCTTGGCTAATGGGTAACGTGTATCCTGTAAAACTGTGAATATTTGCTAAATTGCAACCAATGAAATTCCATTATGCATTAAATATCTTCTCGAAGTCTTTGACTCCAGAGGAAGTAGCACTGAAGGCTGTCAGACTGATTTATTATACATTTAATCTTACATAAACTAAAACAAAATGTCTCCAAATTTGTTCATTGTTTATGGTGGGCTCCTGTCGTCAAATTAACATCCCAACAATTTTGTGGGTAGATTCTGTGCAGGACTAGTTTCTGCTGTGTTTCCATCTCGGAATGGCTGTGCTGCTGTAGTTCGTGATGTGATCTAGGTCTTTGCATGTGTGCACTCACCGATATGGCAGGGAATTAATTGGCATATATTAAAATGGGGAATAATGGTGTTGGAGTCCCCAAATCCCATGACAGGCTCCTGTGACACCAAGGGTAGCCTAGAATGTAATAAAAGAGGCATACCAATGTCAGCTGACACCAGTTCTGTGTGTTGGGTATGGGATTCCCAATGGCTATTCCTTTATATTCAAATGTCAAGGATGAGGAGGAGCACTGTTGGATGGAAGAAAGGAGAGTGAAGCAGCCTCTGAGGAGAAAGTGCCCTACAGCTATTACAGCCCCCCAAAACTGTTAAAAGAAAATTTACATTTTGGTTGCCACAAAAAAGTATTTTCAATGTTCTTGTATTGATTTCAGAGTGAATTTAAACGTCAGTTTGATTTATATGCAAGTCACATGATGATGCCTTGAATGACAGTATTGAAATGACTTCCAATAGTTTTGCTGAAAATCTAAGCTTTGTTCGAATTATTATGGTGTCTTCCTGTCTGTGACTGTTAAGAGACCTTTGGCAGTACTTATGTGCTAATTATGCAGAATTGCTGCCCAATTCTAAGAATGGCATCTTGTGCGTGTTAATTTACAACTGACTGTAAGTTAAGACATCAAACAACAACACATTTTCAATAATTGCTTTAAGCAAGTTAACTATCTAGAAATTGTGCCTTTGTTCTCTATAACTTATCATGTGTTAATATTGGCAGTAGACCATTGCACCAAATGGCACCAAATGGCTAAGAGAACCAAACACCAAGATTAATGGAATAACAAATCAAACTCATCTTAAATGAGCCATGGTACTGAGAACATGGGACTTCATGTTTGACATCCACCAAATTACAGAACCTGTTAAATGATTGAGAAATGCAATCTTTCACACACTGACAGTCGATGGAACAGATGCACTAACTATGAATTAGAGGTGACACAGCTCCACAGACTGATGTCTTCACCTCCAGGACACTTACATTTCTGTCTGACTCACAGGAGAACACCCTGATTTCTACCTTTGACTCAGTGAGTTGGTCATTTGGACTGGCCACTATATAGATATATTACTGGAGTAAGGTAGTCCAAACATTCCTGTACTGTGTTTGGAATCGTTCCAAGTAGCTGGTCAGTTCGCTGAGACCAATCAGGATGTCATCTTGAATGCCTACTAATCCCACAGAACATAAACTAAATGATCTGGACATCAGCAAGTGGCATGCCGTGCAATAATATTTTATATATGCTGAGAAAGATTTAGCAGCTGAAAAACTCTTCTGCTGCAAAGAAATGTTCACTTAAAACTAGAAGAAAATTGCCAGAAAGATATTGGCCCTGAAATTCCGATGTCCCAGGTCCGTATGAAGTTTCTACGGACCCAGGAAGGCATCAGAAAAGCCGGTTTTCAGCACACAATGCACATGCGCTGAAAACCAGCAATTCCGATCTGTCAAGATATTTATGAATATCTTGCCCTGCAAATGTCCTTTAAAATCTTGCGCCTGAAAAAGCAGGCGTATAGCCTACTTTTACAGGCATAAGAGTTTAAAAACATAGCAAAAACATGATTAAAATAAAAATTTAAAAACACATTTATGTTAAAACCCTGTCCACTCAGATAATTTTATTTTAAACCCTAACTTTTTTTTAAAAATCGGGAATTTTTTTAACTTAAAAAATCTGTGTAACATATTTAATTTCTATTAGTTTATTGTGTGAGGTGTTTTTTAAAAATGTTTTGCATAGTGTTTGTGCATTTTGGGGTTTTTCTCATTCATAGTAATAGGAGATTTGTAACTTATGAATCTCCTATTACAATGAATAAGAAAATACTTACCTGTGATTGGATGTCCAGGCACACAAGACTCCTGCGGACGTCCTGACGTGCACACACTGCGCATCGTTGGGAGAGAAGGCCTGTGAATCAGAAGTCTCAACTTGTGCAGCAGCTCCAGGTAAGTGCGCAGTTTATTTCTATTTTTTCAGGATTTATCTGTGGGAAGCTCTCCTTGGCATTTAAGGGCCATGGTTATCTCCCAGATCCAAAGTGACTGAGATGATATGCACAGGTGAACCAAAATAAAAATTGGTCTCCATGAAAGTGACAACAGGCAGACATGGCACCCTAGAGTGACTCAGCTAAGAAGAGAACTACTCAGCAGTGGATGTGCTGGGATATGAACTGGTGTTGTGAACCTGAGCTGTAAAGCAACTTGCTGACATGGGAAGACAATTTCCAATGTAACGTCTATTTGATGGTGGCTTAAAGTTATGACTGGACAATCACAAGTCCAATAACCATTTAAGGTCGGTATGACTCTTACTGGGTTTTGAGCAGTTCGTAACATTGCAAAGTGGAATATGTCAGATCAATACTCATAAGATAGAAATATTTTGTGTGAATTTCCACGTACTGCAAATGTTGCTGGTTGTTTACTGATATTTGGAGAAAGTAAAGCTGCATTTTGTGTGGACGGAGATGCTCAATTTCTAACATGAGTCTCAATAGCAGCAACTGTTTCCCAAAAGTGCCATGAAAGCAGCAATTAAAGCCATTATTTGGTGGGCAGATCTAATTAATTTTAGCCATACTGCAGTTTTTGAATATTTAAGTGGCCTGTGCACATGTCAACTATGAGTTGAGCTCAGGGCTTTTGTTAACAGGCTGAATAATTCAACAGATTCAAAGGAACACTTGGTATGGAAAATGTGATTGGGACTCATTTCAGTTGAAGGAATCTCCTGTACTAATGCAAGAAATGTTTTTCAATGGCCAGGCTGATACCAGACTGATATATGTGCATGACCAACCATGCATCAACAGGAAAGGTTATGCTTAGATGGATATACATGGCCGAATGAAATATAGGACAGGCTGGGATTGATTTTTGCATATGGCGTAAAGCAGGAAAGGGTAGCGCAATCCATTTTTGTGCCTGGGTCTCATTGTAATAAATTTGGTGAGCTGACATCATAAATTGCATTCTCAATGGGTCACTTGCCAATTGGGAGGGCAGGAACTTTAAAGACAGTCTGCACCTCTTAAAGGGGAGGTGGACTTTTCGTATGTTGGTTAGCATCACTCGTTTTTCAGAATCTGCTGGCAAGGCAACAGCACCCAGGGCACCCAGATTTTAGGATGTGCCTCTTATTGGGCTTGGGACCTCATTATCATCGAACCTGTTCGGGTACAGGCCTTGGACACCTATTGTTTTTGCCTATACCAATATGGCGGACGTGCACTTGCGGCTCGTAATGAGCATGTGCTTCCTGTCTGCAATATTGGAGGCTTAGGTGCCCATTCAGTGTTTGAAAAACAGGCATATTGACATCTATTTACTAGGCCACTGTTTCTTCCCCTCATCATGCATACTATGTTAAGCTCGCACCTCTTCAAAATCCTTCAACAGGGCACTCACCCCTCCACTCTTGTTCTAATTGTAGGAGAAGCTGGCACATAGCAGCAAGAGAGGATGTACTTTGATGATGCAAGTGCTCACACCAATGAGGGAAGCCACCATGAACATAATTGGCAGAAGGAGGGCATGCAGTGTTGAAGGTGGCGAAGCTCGAGGCCATGCACAGCAGAGTCTTTGGCCATCTTCCCTTCCTTCTCTTTTTGTAATTAACTCTCTTAGTCACACACTCAGCATGACAACCTGGTGGTGCACAACACTGCCAATCATGTGCTACTGCTTACCCCTGCCATTATGTGCTAACCCTTGTCCCTATCCATCTTTTCAAGGTCTTAGATCTTGTTACAGCACAAGGTGAGGAAGATAACCCTTGCAAAAATGCACCATCACTCGCTCTGAATCGTTCAAGATCCAGCACAGAAATTGGCTGGCTGCGTATTGTAATTAGTGAGATGCAATCATAGAATGATGAGGCACAGAAGGAGGCTACTCTGCCCATCATGCCTGTGCCGGCTCATATTATTACTTATCAAAGTATTTATTCAATTCCCTTTTGAAAGTTATTATTGAACCTGCTTCCACCACCCTTTCAGGAGTACATTCCAGATCACAAGAGCTGTGTAAAAAAAATCCTCATGTTGCCTCTACTTCTTTTGCCAATCACCTTAAATCTGTGTCCTCTGGTTACTGACGCTCTGCCACTGGAAACAGTTTCTCCTTATTTACTCGATCAAACCTATTCAAGATTTTGAAAACTCCTATCAAATCACCTCTTAACCGCTCTGCTCGAAGAAGAGCAACCTCAATTCCTCAATCTCTTCACGTAACTGAAGTCTTTCATCCCTGGTACCATTTTAGTAAATCTCTTCTGCATCCTCTCCAGGGCCTTGACATCCTTCCTAAAGTGTGATGCCCAGAATTGGCCACAATGCTCCAGCTGGAGCCTAACCAGAATTTTAGAAAGGTTTAGCTTAACTTCCTTGTTTTTGTACTCTATGCCTCAATTTATAAAGCCAAGGATCCAGTATGCCTTTCTAACAGCCTTCTCAACTTGCTCTGCTACCTTCAAAGATTTGTGAACATACACCCCCAGGTCTCTCCGTTCCTGCCCTCCTTTAAAATTGTATCATTTTGTTTATATTGCCTCTCCTTAATCTTCCTACCAAAATGAACCACTTCACACTTCTCCGTGTTAAATTTCATCTGCCATGTGTCTGTCCAGTTCACCAGTCCCTTTTATGTCCTCCTGAAGTCTATTATTATCTTCCTCACTGTTTTCCGAGTTTTGTGTAATCTGCAAACTTTGAAATTATGCCCTGTAACCCTGCAAGTCCAGGTCATTAATATATATGTATGTTTATAAATATGTCCCTCCGCGACACCTTGGTCCATTCTGCAGTCACCGCCAGCAGCCCCTCCCCTTCCCTCAGCGCCTTTCCATGCAAGTGCAGGAGATGCAACACCTGCCCTTTTATCTCCTCCCTTCCCACTATCCAGGGCCCCAAATACTCCTTCCAGGTGAAACAGCGATTTACTTGTACTTCTTTCAATTTAGTATACTGTATTCGCTGCTCACGATGTGGTCTCCTCTACATTGGGGAGACCAAGCGTAGATTGGATGACCACTGTGTGGAGCACCTCCGTTCAGTCCGTAAGTGTGACCCTGAGCCTGTCACTTTAATTCTCCACACCACTCTCACTCTGACCTCTCTGTCCTCGTTCTCCTACACTGTTCCAATGAAGCTCAACGTAAGCTTGAGGAACAGCACCTCATCTTTCATTTAGGTACTTTACAGCCTTCTGGACTCAACATCGAGTTCAAAAACTTCAAAGCGTAACCTCTGACCATCTTTGGCTCCCTCCCCCCACCGCCCCCACCCCCCCGAGCCTGTTTCTTTTTTTCTCCTTGTCCCTAATGGCATCTGATCATTATTCCGCCATTCACACCCTATCTTGATAAATGTTTTCCTAACTCCTGACATTACCATTTCAATTCGGCCCATCATCCCTTTTGTCTCTCTAATTTCCCCTGCCTTCCACCCTATTACAGATCTTCCTTTTTGTTCTTTCTTCCCCTCCCCCTTTCAGTGCTGGTTAATAATCTGTTCTTTTCGAATACTCTCCAGTTCTGATGAAGGGTCATCGATCAGAAACGTTAACTCTGTTTCTCTCTCCACAGATGCTGCCTAACCCGCTGAGATTTCCAGCATTTTCTGTTTTTATTCCAGATTCCAGCATCTGCAGTATTTTGCTTTTGTGTAGATATATATAATATATATGTATAACAGTTACAGGGATTTGCAATGGATAATTCACAGAGCACAAGTGAACAGGAGCAGGTCCAGGTGGAAAGGATGGTTCAAGATACAGCTCACCAGAGGTTAAGCTTGTGTTTGAACTCTGATGAAGATGACAGCGACGCAGACTTCAGGGGCCTAGCCTTTAAAAGAAGGATGATTTCTGTGATCCACCAATTACTGAATGCATTGGACTGCCTGCTAGAAAGCCTCTGCAGCATGTCAGAAAGCATGGAGTAGTCCACCACCAACTTGTGCGGCACTCTGACACATCGCTGTGCCAGGAAGGCAGCTGGGCCAGACTTTTTGGTAGCCATTATGTTGCTGCAGTCTACAGCCAGGCTCTTTCAGACCCGAGCTGTTTGTGGTCGTCGACAGTGAGCACCTCAAGAGTCCTGACTGAACCTCAGCAGCCTCCCACCTCCCATCCTGCAGACACTGGGGGACCGTCTTATAGGAGCATTCAACGAGCTAAGAGAACGCTTTAGGAAGACATACGATCTTTCACCAGGATAATAATTAGTATCAAGAGCTGTAATGAACCATTGAAAATAATAATTGTTTATGAAATATTTTGTGCAGAGACTGTTCCTGAAGTAGCAGGTGACCTTGCAATGTTAGTTGATATGAATAACAATATTTGTTTTTGGGTGCCTACAGTTTATTTGAGGGTAGAGGGATGTTGGACATGACTGTTAATGCAAAGGCCCAGGGAATGTTCAGCTGAAACACTCTTCAGTGAGTTGTTGCCAACGATCTTTGGCTGCAGGCAACGATTGGAGCTTCCCACTTCCCCGTCATCCTCAATATCCTTGTCGCTACTCAATTAAGTTGGTTAAAATTGTGATTCGTCAGCTTTTGATGGCTCTTGTGTGAGTAAGTAACCTGGGTGAATTTAATTGCGCACTCACCCAGTTTCCTCCAGGGACTAAGGTTAAAATCGTTCATATTGTTTCAGATTCAGTGTCATTGATCACTCCTGTAAGCAGACTGGGCATCCACTATGATCTGGAGTACACCTTTTTCTATCTAATATTTAGTTAAACAATAGTATGGTCCAAGGGTCATAATAGAGAACATAATAGTGCGCCGATCTGGTTGGAGACACCAGCAGCAGCGAGATATAAAAGCAGCCAGCCGCCACCGGGAGCAGCTGAGCCGACCCGAGAGGGGACAAAATCGAAGTGTGATAAATGTGAGGTTATCCACTTTGGTGGTAAAAACACGAGGGCTGATTATTATCTGAATGATGACAGATTGTTAAAGGGGGAGGTCCAACGGGACCTGGGTGTCATGGTACATCAGTCATTGAAAGTTGGCATACAGGTACAGCAAACGGTGAAGAAGGCAAATGGCATGTTGGCCTTCATAGCGAGAGGATTCGAATATAGGAGCAGGGAGGTCTTACTACAGTTGTACAGGGTACTTGGTGAGGCCACACCTTGAATATTGTGTACAGTTTTGGTCTCCTAATCTGAGGAAGGACATTCTTGCTATTGAGGGAGTGAAGCGAAGGTTCACCAGACTGATTCCTGGATGACAGGACTGACATATGAAGAAAGACTGGATCGACTAGACTTCTATTCAATGGAATTTAGAAGAATGAGAGGGGATCTCATAGAAACATATAAAATTTTGACAGGATTGGACAGGTTAGATGCAGGAAGAATGTCCCTGATGTTGGGGAAGTCCAGAACCAGGGGTCACAGTCTAAGGATAAGGGGTAAGCCATTTAGGACCAAGATGAGGAGAAACTTCTTTACTCAGAGAGTTGTGGGCATGTGGAATTCTCTACCACAGAAAGTTGTTGAGGCCAGTTCGTTAGATATATTCAAAAGGGAGTTAGATGTGGCCCTCACGGCTAAAGGGATCAAGGGATATGGAGAGAAAGCAGGAATGGGGTACTGAAATGCATGATCAACCATGATCATACTGAATGGTGGTGCAGGCTCGAAGGGCCGAATGGCCTACTGCTGCACCTATATTTTATGTTTCTATGTTTCTGTGTCACTAGAAACCAAGTAGATGATTGGTTGCGTATTTTGGAACAAGGTCAGGGCCCAGGAGCGAGGACGGGACCCAGGAGTGAGGTCGGGACCCAGGAGCGAGATCGGGACCCAGGAGCGAGGTCGGGACCCAGGAGCGAGGTCGGGGCCCAGGAGCGAGGTCGGGACCCAGGAGCGAGGTCGGGGCCCAGGAGCGAGGTCGGGACCCAGGAGCGAGATCAGGACACAGGAGCGAGATCGGGACACAGGAGCGAGATCGGGACCCAGGAGCGAGATCGGGACACAGGAGCGAGATCGGGACCCAGGAGCGAGGTCGGGACCCAGGAGCGAGGTCGGGGCCCAGGAGCGAGGTCGGGACCCAGGAGCGAGGTCGGGGCCCAGGAGCGAGATCGGGACCCAGGAGCGAGGTCGGGGCCCAGGAGCGAGATGGGGAGGTCGGGGCCCAGGAGCGAGGTCGGGACCCAGGAGCGAGATCGGGACCCAGGAGCGAGGTCGGGACCCAGGAGCGAGATCGGGACCCAGGAGCGAGGACGGGACCCACGAGCGAGGTCGGGGCCCAGGAGCGAGGTCGGGGCCCAGGAGCGAGGTCGGGACCCAGGAGCGAGATCGGGACCCAGGAGCGAGGTCGAGACCCAGGAGCGAGATCGGGACCCAGGAGCGAGATCGGGACCCAGGAGCGAGGTCGGGGCCCAGGAGCGAGGTCGGGACCCAGGAGCGAGGTCGGGACCCAGGAGCGAGGTCGGGACCCAGGAGCGAGGTCGGGGCCCAGGAGCGAGGTCGGGACCCAGGAGCGAGATCGGGGCCCAGGAGCGAGGTCGGGGCCCAGGAGCGAGGTCGGGGCCCAGGAGCGAGATCGGGGCCCAGGAGAGAGGTCGGGGCCCAGGAGAGAGGTCGGGGCCCAGGAGAGAGGTCGGGGCCCTGGAGAGAGGACGGGATCCAGGAGAGAGGTCAGGACCCAGGAGCGAGGCTGCCCAGGAGAGAGGTCGGGTCCCAGGAGAGAGGTCGAGACCCAGGAGCGAGGTCGAGGCCCAGGACCGAGATCGGGATCCAGGAGCGAGATCAGAAAGAGTGGAGCCTGGGAGAGGCGCAGCGAGCTTTGGGCCCAGAGCGAGGCCGGGATCCAGGAGAGAGGTCGGGAAGAGCGGGGCCCGGGAGAAGTGCAGCGAGGTTGGGGTGCAAGAGCGAGGTCGAGCCCAGCAGCAAGGTCGAGGCCCAGGAGTGGCGTAGCATGGACCAGCAGCAACGTCAGGGCCCAGGGGTAGTGTAGCATGGGCCAACAGCGAGGTCGGGAGGCCTACACTGCATCCTATTAAACCCGGGAAGGAGGGAGGAGGATAACAGGAATATGTGTGTGTGTATGTGTGTGTGTGTGTACGTGTGTACTAGGCCCATGCAGCTGAGCCCGTTCTCCAATCATCTTGGATCACCTTCCCATTGGACCAAGATCTTGTTTTGCCAAGCCTGCATGGTAGCTGGTATGTAATGGCCACCCCACATTAAAAGAATTCACGCACAGGCATCAAGTCATCCTCGACACCGAAGGACTGCCTCAGAAGAATAGAGAACCCTTTCCTGTATACTGGCTATTCAAGCATGACAATTACCATTATGTGAATGCTCATCTCTTTTTGGTAGGTGGATTGAAGTAGCACTGGACCAAGGTGAGGCACAGCACCAAACCAACAACCGGTTTATTTTACTGAAAATACAGTTTTCACGGGGAGAACAATCAATTTTCTTATGCTCCTTTGTTATTAAAAATGATTGAGATAACTTACTATCTCTCTAAACATGGGCTCACATCAGTACCAAAGTTATTCAAAGCTAAGCTGGCTTAAACATTTAGAACACAGACAACTTCTTGCTGCTGCGATGAGAACACAGATCACTCTGTGCCAGGGACAATGAGGCAGAATTGCCCACTCAGTGAATTTCTCCCTTCAGTTGCATGTACACAATATACCTTTCTCGATTTAATTAACCCAGACTAGCTATCTCCCCCAAATTGTTCGAAGACAAAGCAGACCATCTTTATCGGTGGTAAGATATTTATCAATGATGAGACCATTTAAGCTAACTGACTCCAGGACTCTTCCCATTGTTTCAAAGCTGCAGTAACTTGCAGAGGTAAGCAGAGTGATTCCTGTGACATCTCGGATAGGGCTGCTATAAATCTTGCCCCTGAAAAACCTTGGGTGACAGAGATTATGGGCTAATCCTAGCAGTACAAAAAGTTAAAAATCCAGCTCACACACAACACAGGCAAAATCCAACTTGTCCCAATGTATTAGTCCAGAGATCAGGAGAAACCTCCAATCGTTGCCTTTCATAACTCCCTCTGTGGTGTCAAGCCCCAGAATTTCAAGGACACTTTTCTCATATCCTGTTAATGTTCAGTAGTTGCCCCCTTTGCTTTGCATGTGTTATATGCCAGCGTTTTCTACTGATGTTAGGGTCCAATTTTCACTTGGGAAAATCAATGTTAACGGGGTTGGTTCCCTTACCGCCCATTAACCTCAATGATTGGGCCACTGTAAATTTCACAGAGTTGGGTGGCAGAAGCGCCTACCTGCAACAAATGTTACGCCCCTTTGCCATTCAAATTGGCATCCTAATGACATAGTTAGGACTCTGATTGCAATTTTAAGGGACACATGGATGGAGTTTGCCACGCAGACAATCTATCCATGTGTACTGGTGTTCTGATCAGGAAACAGCCAGAAAAATATTTTAGAATAGATTTTCCGTGGAGCCAGCAGGAGCAGGAGTGCTCCTCCTGATTCCCCCAAAATACTGCAGGCCTCTGCTGGCCTGGCATTGCCCCCGCCTCAGCTTTACATCCCCGTCCCTTCCGAGCATCTGCCTGCAGCACTCATGCTGGCGGTCCCAGGCAATATTCCCTCTTCGGCCCCTTTAAAGGGGCTGCCCGGCCCATTCACAGTTTCGCACATGTGCGAAACTTCACATTGAACAAGCTGGCTGAACGGGACCAGCAGAGAGGTGCGCGGCCTGATAGGAAGCATTGGTCGCAGGTGGCTGACATTTCTGAGAGCAAAGAGTGGCGAGCTGCATCTGGACCACTGTTTGGCCTCTGCCACTGGCCTGAAAATGAAGCCAGGCCTCAAAATTGCGGAGGCCTCTTTGTTGCTCAGACGGGCGGCCGACCAGAGCCCTTCACCAGTTGGCCGCCCAAAAGTCAAAAGCAAGTCAAAATTAGAGTTTAGAATACCCCACGTTCCACTTTATCTGAGCTCATGAACATGCAACATGCAAGCAGCTTCTCTTGGCAGCATGCTTTGTTGACATAACTTGCTATTAGAGCATATTTCGGAGCCAATAAAAAATTCTGCCCTGCAGCAATATGGGAATGCAAGCACATGTGTGAAAGAGCTGAAAGGTTGCCTGAGTCCTTTGAATGCTGCCTCAGTGAAGCTACATCAGGCTATGAGTAAAGTCTGTATGGCATGAATCCCATGGCTATATACTTCCTAAGGTCTGAAAACATTTTCCTTGTTTGTCTGACAACTGCTGGAATTCATGTGGGCTCAGCTCTACAAGCAAAATCGTGCAAGGTGTGTTCACAGTGATCGGGTCCTGCTGGCACCCAAAGGTCTAACCCATTATAATATCAAATCACTGTGTACCTTTATGTAGGTCAAGGACTTAATAATCCTCTCTCACTTCTACATTACAGCAGTGACTGCACTTCAAAAATACTTCATTGGCTGCAAAGTGCTTTGGGACATCCTCAGGTCGTGAAAGGTGCTAGTTCTTTCTTTTCAATGGAAAAATGGAGAAATGCATGTTTGCTCACAAAATAAATCAGCTAGTTGCAGGAAAGCATGGCTTTGAAATAAGTGATTTCTGATAGTGTGATTTCATCAGTGGATACAAAAGAAGAGAATCCAATCGTGATGCACCTGCAACAATGATCCTGAGCTGATCCTCAAGCGGTATTGTCATGTGTGTACTTTTGAGATTACTAGCCACTAGATAGCGTTACTGTTGGAGGCCATTGGTGTGTGCAGCCCAAGTATAAAAGGCCAGCAATTTTGTATATTAGTCACTTTGGGCCTTAATAAAGCAGAGCCAAGGTCATACCTCTTGGAGTTAAACAATACTCAGTCTAACAGTTATTGCATACACAACGTTTGGCGACAAGGCAATAAGAACCTTTGCATGCAAAAATGAGCACAAATGGATTGTTGGAGCGATTTGTGGAAGGAGAAGATTGGGCAGACTTTGTGAGCCGTTTGAGCCAGTTCTTCACGGCCAACAAAACAGAGGAGGTCGGCGACGCAAATCGGCGCTGGGCGGTGTTCCTCACGGTTTGCAGTCCAAACATTTATGGTCTGATAAAGAATCTACTCCTGCCTGTGAGTCCGACAGAGAAGACTATGAAGAATTGTGTTCACTGGTACAGGACCATCTTAAGCCAGACAAGGCATCATCATCTCGAGATACAAATTTTATACGCACATTCGCTCAGAGGACCAGAATGCGGCGAAATTCGTTGCCGACATGGGACGTCTAGCGGGACCGTGTAAGTTCGGGGCTGTATTGGCAGACATGCTGCGGGACTTCTTTGTAATCGGCATCAACCACGAGGTGATCCTGCGTAAACTTCTGGCGGTGGAGACGTTGGACTTGAACAGGGCCATCATGATCGCTCTGACATGCATAACGACAGATAGAAGTTGAAAGCAGATATCAGTGAAAAATCAAAACTCGGCAAGTACTGTAAACATGATTGATTCGGCGTTCGGCAGAACGGCACATGGCAGGGCCTACCCGACTGCGTATGCGAAACCTGTGGCTGCCCAAAGTCCGCCAGCGGGAATGCATCCGATTTCTCCGTGTTGGCGTTGTGGGGGAAATCACTGGCACCAGCAGTGCCGATTTAAGCAATATAGTTGCAAAGGTTGTCTGAGAGTAGGGCATCTCCAGCGCATGTGTCCACAGATATGCAAGCGTGCTGCGACACACCATGTGGAGGATGATGGTCAGGCTAGCATGGATCCGAGATACCGAGGACGAAGTGTATGGACTGTACTCGTTCTTAACTAAGAGCAAACCGATAATGATCAACGTGAAATTTAATGGGGTGCCGGTATCGATGGAACTGGACATGGAGGCGAGTCAATCGATAATAAGCCAGAGGGCATTCGACAAGCTGTGGGATACAAAGGCTGTGAAGCCCAGGCTGAGTCCAGTCAATGCCACGCTGCGCATGTACACCAAAGAACTCATAACGGTGATTGGCAGTGCCACAATTAAAGTGTCGTATGACGGTGCGGTTCACGATTTACCGCTGTGGATTGTCCCAGGCTGTTTGGAAGGAACTGGCTTGAAAAAATCAGATACGATTGGAATGACATCAAGGCATTGTTGTCGGAGAAAGATACATGTGCCGAAGTACTGAGCAAGTTCCTCTCGCTGTTCAAACCAGGCATCGGTAACTTCACGGGAGCCAAGGTGCAGATCCACGTGGACTCGGATGCAAGACCGGCCCATTATAAAGCTCGGGGAGTTCTGTATATGATGAGGGTGAAGGTCGAAATCGAACTGGACAGACTCCAGCGTGAAGGGATCAGATCACTGGTTGAATTTAATGAATGGGCCAGCCCCATTGCTCCTGTGCTAAAAAGTGATGGCACAGTCAGATTCTGTGGAGACTACAAGACTACGATCAACAGGGTTTCGAAACAGGATCAGTACTGTTACCGTAGGGTGATGACTTGTTTGCAACGCGAGCCGGGGGGAAGTCTTTCATCAAACTGGACTTGACGTCGGCCTACATGGCACAGATGCTGGTCAAGACGTTGATGAGACTTATGTGCATTAACACGCATAAAGGACTGTTTATTTATCAAAGGTGCCCTGTTGGAATTCGCTCGCCTGCAGCAATATTTCAGAGGAAGATGGAGAGTCTACTGAAGTCCGTTCCCAGAACTATCGTGTTCCAACATGACATCCTGGTCACAGGTCGTGACTCCGAGGAACATCTGAACAATCTGGAAAAGGTTCTACATCGTCTGGGCAAAGTGGGACTCAAACTGAAATGCTCGAAGTGCATCTTCATGGCACCAGAGGTCGAATTCCTGGGGAGGAAAATTGCTGCTGATGGTATCAGGCCCACAGACGTGAAAACCAAGGCCGTTAAGTATACACCCAAGCCGTAGAATGTGATGGAGCTGCATTTGTTCCTGGGTCTACTCAACTACTTCAGTAACTTCCTACCTAAATTGAGCACCTTATTAGAACCACTGCACATGCTGCTAAGAAAACGCAACAAATGGGTGTGGGGTGCGTCTCAAGACAGAGCTTTTGAGAAAGCCACTAATCTGCTTTGCTCTAACAAGCTGCTGGTACATTATGATCCATGTAAACGTTTAGTATTGGCCTGTGATACTTCGTCATATGGAATTGGCTGCGAACTCCAACAAGCTAATGAGTCGAGTAAACTTCAACCAGTCGCGTATGCTTCAAAAAGTTTGTCTAAAGCGGAAAGAGCCTACAGCATGGTAGAGAAAGAAGCACTAGCCTGTGTGTATGGGGTTAGAAAGATGCATCAGTACCGGTTTGGTCTTCGGTTTGAACTGGAGGCAGATCACAAGCCGTTCATTTCACTGTTCTCTGAAAACAAAGGTATCAATACCAATGCTTCATCCCGCATCCAGAGGTAGGTGCTAACATTATCCGCTAATGATTATGTCATTCACTATAGACCTGGCAACGAGAATTGTGCCGATGCTTTGAGCCGTCTGCCGTTGCCCACACCAGAGGTGGAAATGCCGCAACCGGCGGACCTATTGTTAGTTATGGATGCTTTTGAGAGTGAAAGAACCCCTGTCATGGCTCAACAAGTCAAGACCTGGACCAGCCTGGACCCGATTTTATCGGTGGTGAAGAGTTGCATCCTCAAAGGTTATTGGTCTGCCATACCCAAGCAAGTGTGCGAGGAGACCAAACCTTACATTCATCACAAAGACGAACTGTCTATTCAGTCGGATTGTATACTGTGGGGCAATCGTGCTGTTATGCTCAAGAAAGGGAGAGAGAAATTTGTACGTGAGCTGCATAGCACACATCCCGGCATTGTAATGATGAAAGTTGTGGTGTCCCTGCACCATACTACAAACTCACACGAGGCATGTACTGCAGACACAATCACTACGTGACCTTAACCTTTATTCTCAGGACCAAGGAGTGCTGACCCTGGGTGGGAATTCCCCTTTTATACCTGGAAACCCAGCTGAGGAGTGTCTCCCACAAGTTCAACCCCTGTGGTCAGGGTATGCATTTCTAGGGTATAAGTACAGTGTACAGGAATTGCATGAAGGTTACAGTTACATAAAGATGATGGTTACATACATGACATCACCTCCCTCCTTACGTCTTTTTGTGTCAAAGGTTAAGTCTTGCAGGTGGAGCGCCGCAGTTGTGGCTCCGGTGGCTGAGCCCCGGCACACATCTCTGTCACCTGAGGTGATTCCGGCTTGTCCGGGCTGACCGCAGGGGACTGTGCATGCTGTGGATTGTCCTCGTTGCTCATCCACTGGCAGTGGTGTGGCTGACATCTCATGCTCTTCTTCAGGTTGCTCCATGTCTATGCTGAACCTTTTCTTTACTTGGTCCAAGTGTTTGCGGCATATCTGCCCATTGTTTAGTCTGACCACTATGAACTTATTCACTTCTTTGCCAATTACTGTGCCCTCAAGCCACTTGGGTCCCAAAGCATGGTTAAGAACAAATACCGGGTCATCCATTTCTATACACCTCCCCCTTGAGTTTCGATCATGGAACTCGGTTTGGGACTGGCGCTTGCCCTCAACAATGTCTGCCAGGGCTGGGTGAATGAGGGACAGCCGCGTTTTAAGTGTGCATTTCATGAGGAGTTCCGCTGGCGGGACTCCCGTGAGCGAGTGCGAGCGGGACCTGTAGGCCAGCAGGAGGCGCGATAAGTGGTACTGAAGGGAGGGTCCTTGGATGCGTAGCATGCCCTGTTTTATGACATGGACCGCACTTTCTGCCTGGCCATTGGAAGTCGGCTTGAACGGCGCCATCCAGACGTGTTTGATACCATTGCCCGACATAAACTCCTGGAATTCATGGCTGGTGAAACACGAGCCATTGTCGCTGACCAGGATGTCCGGCAAGCCGTGGGTCGCGGAAACCGTACGCAGACTCTCCACGGTGATGGATGTCGTGCACGAGTTTAATATGATGCACTCGATCCATTTCGAGTATGCATCGACAAAAATCAGGAACATTTTTCCCATGAACAGGCCCGCATAGTCTACGTGAATACGTGACCATGGCCTGGTGGGTCAGGGCCACGGGCTGAGTGGGGCCTCCCTGGGGCCATTGTCCAGCTGGGCACACGTCGTGCACCTGTGGACCCAGTGTTCCAGGTTTGAGTCAATCCCCGGCAACCATACATGTGACCGGGCAATGGCCTTCATTAACACGCTGCCAGGGAGTGGAGTTCCCTGATGAACGCTTCCTTGTCTTTCTGGGGCAAGGCTACCCAGCTGCCCCATAGCAGGCAGTCAGCTTGGATGGAGAGCTCATCCATCCGTCTCTGAAACGGCCTGTCCTCCTCGGGGCACGCCCTGTGTGCGGGCGCCCAATCCCCAGTCAGGACACATTTCTTTATCATGGATAGAAGGGGGTCTCTGTTGGTCCAGAGTTTGATTTGGCGGGCTGTGATGGGGGAGCCTGCGGTGTCAAAAGCCTCAACGGCCATGAACATCTCAGCGCTTTGCTCCACTGCCCCCTTGGTGATGGCCAGTGGGAGCCTGCTGAGCACTTCAGCGCAATTTTTGGTGCATGGCCGGTACCATGAGAGCCCATCGCTGTATGCGAGCTGACGCATTGGCATTGACAGCCTTGCTGTCGGACAACTGGGATGTTAACAGCTTGTGGTCCGTCTCTAGCTCGAACTGTCTCCCAAAAAGGTACTGGTGCATCTTTTTCACACCGTAAACACAAGCGAGTGTTTCCTTTTCGACCATGCTGTATCCACGCTCTGCCTGGGAGAGTGACCTGGAGGCATAAGCCACCGGTTGGAGTCGGCCATCATCATTACCCTGCTGCAACACACAGCCAACCCCGTAGGACGATGTATCGCATGTTAAAACCAGCTTTTTACAGGGGTCATACAAAGTCAACAGTTTGTTGGAACACAGCAGGTTCCTCGCCTTATTGAAAGCCCATTCTTGACAGTCCCCCCAAAGCCATTCACAACCTTTAAGCAGGAGCATGCGTAACGGCTCCAACAATGTGCTTAAGTTCGGCAGAAAATTCCCGAAATAGTTCAAAAGTCCGAGGAATGATCGCAACTCCGACGTGTTGCTGGGCCTGAGCACCCAGCGGATCGCCTCCGTTTTTGATTCAGTGGGCCGGATCCCATCTGCGGCAACCCTCCTGCCCAAAAACTCGATCTCTGGGGACAAAAACACATGCTTGGCCTTTTTCAGCCGCAAACCTACCTGGTCCAGGTTGTGGAGATGTTCCTCGGTGTCTTGACCCGTTATAAGGATGTCGTCTTGGAATACGATTGTTCCAGGAATGGATTTGAGCAAGCTTTCCATGTTCCGCTGAAAGATAGCTGCCGCCGAACGAAAACCAAACGTACACCTGCTGTCGATAAATAATCCCTTGTGCATCGTGATGGTGGTCAGAAGCTTGGATTCTTCAGCCAGTTCCTGAGTCATGTAGGCCGAAGTGAGGTCCAGCTTCGTGAACAGCTTGCCACCTGCCAGCGTGGCAAAAAGGTCCTCCGCTCTCGGGAGCGGGTATTGGTCTTGCAGCGACACTCAGTTGATGGTGGCTTTGTAGTCGCCACAAATCCTGACCAAGCCATCTGCTTTAAGGACAGGAACGATGGGACTTGCCCAGTCGCTGAATTCAACGGCCGAAATTATGCCCTCTCTGAGCAGCCTGTCCAATTCACTTTCAATTTTCTCACGCATCATGTACGGCACCGCTCTGGCTTTGTGGTGCACTGGTCTGGCGTCCGGAGTGAGGCGTATCACTACTTTAGTGCCTTTGAACGTTCTGACACCGGGTTGAAACAGTGACCCGAATTTTTGTAGGACCCGTGAGCATGAACTTCGCTCCACAGATGAAATGGCGTGCACATCCCCCCCATTTCCAATTCATCTCAGCTAGCCAACTCCTTCCCAAGAGCGCGGGACCATTTCCCGGGATGATCCAGAGTGGCAGCCGATTCTGTGATCCATTATGTGTTACCACCAAGTTTGCACTGCCTAGCACTGGGATGATCTCTTTGGTGTACGTCCATAGCTGCGTGTCAATGCATTCCAGTTTGGGCCTGCTAGCTCTGTGTGGTCATAGTCTCTCAAATTGTTGGGCTCTCATAAGTGACTGGCTAGCTCCTGTATCCAGCTCCATGCGCACCAGGATGTCATTCAATAAAACTTTCATCATCATGGGTGGCGTTTTAGTGTATGAGCTGTGGATGTCAGCCACGTGAACCCGCTGAACTTCAGCATCCATGGCTTTTCCCCATTGCAGACTCTTTTGTGGGGTCTGATGAGCGTCGGCATCAGGCGCCTTATCCCGGCGTTCGGTTCATCCCGCAGCGCCAGTTCTGCTTACCAAAAGTGGCCCACTAGTCACTTGCATTGCAGACCCTTTGTCTGGTTCCTCTGTCTCACAGGTTAGCCTTGCCACAGCTTTTTTGCACATCCTGGCCAAGTGTCCACTGATGTTACAAATCTGACAGGTATATTGCTGGAGCCTGCAGCTTTTCGCAGTATGTCTATCCCCGCATCTCCAGCATAAGCTGAGATGGTTGTTAACAAAGGGACTGTTACCAGGCATTGCTCTCTGATTGCCCATTTGGTTGTTTCTAAGCACTCTGATGGTGGCTGTTAATGGTCCCATCACGGGACGCATTGTTCCTCGTGATGGCTAAATTGCCGATCCTCTTTCCATTGTCCCTGTTGCGGGCCCACCCTAGAGTCTGTTGCTGCCTGGGCGTTATCAAAATGCCCTTGCCTGCCTGCGGGGTCCCTAGCCGTGTTCACAATGTTAACTCCCTGGCCCATCGCCACGTTGGGGTCAGGGCTGCGTGCGTAAATTAGTTTGGTCTCCTCTTCCCCTGCCGTGAAGGTCTGAGCTATCAATGCCGCCCCTTCTAAAGTCAAGTCGTTGGCCTCTATGAGCTTCCTGAAAATCCCGACATGATTAATGCCCTCAATGAAAATGTCCCTTAACATCTCTCCCCTGCAGGCATCTGTGAACTTACAGAGACTGGCCAAGCGCGCAGGTCCGCAACGAAGTCCGAGATGCGAGATGTATAGTCTCTCCCGACGCCGGTGTGTGTAGAACCGGTGCTGGGCCATGTGTACGCTGCTCGCTGGCTTGAGATGCTCACTGATCAGCTGGCTGAGCTCTTCAAAGGACTTGTCCACTGGCTTTTGGGGTGCGAGCAGGTCTTTCATCAGCGCATACGTCTGTGGTCCGCAGCTGGTCAGTAGATGCGCCCTCCGCTTGTCAGCCGCTGCCACTCCCAGCCAGTCCTTCATGACAAAGCTCTGCTGGAGTCTTTCCACAAAGTCGTCCCAGTCCTCATCCACACAGTAACATTCCCCTGTGCTACCGGTGGCCATCCTCGTGGTTCGGTGATTCCCGTTTCTCGTCTCCATATATGGTTTCCCTGCACCGTACTACAAACTCACACGAGGCATGTACTGCAGACACAATCACTACGTGACCTTAACCTTTATTCTCAGGACCAAGGAGTGCTGACCCTGGGTGGGAATTCCCCTTTTATACCTGGAAACCCAGCTGAGGAGTGTCTCCCACAAGTTCAACCCCTGTGGTCAGGGTATGCATTTCTAGGGTATAAGTACAGTGTACAGGAATTGCATGAAGGTTACAGTTACATAAAGATGATGGTTACATACATGACATCACCTCCCTCCTTACGTCTTTTTGTGTCAAAGGTTAAGTCTTGCAGGTGGAGCGCCGCAGTTGTGGCTCCGGTGGCTGAGCCCCGGCACACATCTCTGTCACCTGAGGTGATTCCGGCTTGTCCGGGCTGACCGCAGGGGACTGTGCATGCTGTGGATTGTCCTCGTTGCTCATCCACTGGCAGTGGTGTGGCTGACATCTCATGCTCTTCTTCAGGTTGCTCCATGTCTATGCTGAACCTTTTCTTTACTTGGTCCAAGTGTTTGCGGCATATCTGCCCATTGTTTAGTCTGACCACTATGAACCTATTCACTTCTTTGCCAATTACTGTGCCCTCAAGCCACTTGGGTCCCAAAGCATGGTTAAGAACAAATACCGGGTCATCCATTTCTATACACCTCCCCCTTGAGTTTCGATCATGGAACTCGGTTTGGGACTGGCGCTTGCCCTCAATAATGTCTGCCAGGGCTGGGTGAATGAGGGACAGCCGCGTTTTAAGTGTGCATTTCATGAGGAGTTCCGCTGGGGGACTCCCGTGAGCGAGTGCGAGCGGGACCTGTAGGCCAGCAGGAGGCGCGATAAGTGGTACTGAAGGGAGGGTCCTTGGATGCGTAGCATGCCCTGTTTTATGACATGGACCGCACTTTCTGCCTGGCCATTGGAAGTCGGCTTGAACGGCGCCATCCAGACGTGTTTGATACCATTGCCCGACATAAACTCCTGGAATTCATGGCTGGTGAAACACGAGCCATTGTCGCTGACCAGGATGTCCGGCAAGCCGTGGGTCGCGGAAACCGTACGCAGACTCTCCACGGTGATGGATGTCGTGCACGAGTTTAATATGATGCACTCGATCCATTTCGAGTATGCATCGACAAAAATCAGGAACATTTTTCCCATGAACAGGCCCGCATAGTCTACGTGAATACGTGACCATGGCCTGGTGGGTCAGGGCCACGGACTGAGTGGGGCCTCCCTGGGGCCATTGTCCAGCTGGGCACACGTCGTGCACCTGTGGACCCAGTGTTCCAGGTTTGAGTCAATCCCCGGCAACCATACATGTGACCGGGCAATGGCCTTCATTAACACGCTGCCAGGGAGTGGAGTTCCCTGATGAACGCTTCCCTGCCTTTCTGGGGCAAGGCTACCCAGCTGCCCCATAGCAGGCAGTCGGCTTGGATGGAGAGTTCATCCATCCGTCTCTGAAACGGCCTGACCTCCTCGGGGCACGCCCTGTGTGCGGGCGCCCAATCCCCAGTCAGGACAGATTTCTTTATCATGGATAGAAGGGGGTCTCTGTTGGTCCAGAGTTTGATCTGGCGGGCTGTGATGGGGGAGCCTGCGGTGTCAAAAGCCGCAACGGACATGAACATCTCAGCGCTTTGCTCCACTGCCCCCTTGGTGGTGGCCAGTGGGAGCCTGCTGAGCACTTCACGCAATTTTCGGTGCATGGCCGGTACCGTATGGTGTAGTCATACGCAGCCAGCGTGAGAGCCCATCGCTGTATGCGAGCTGACGCATTGGCATTGACAGCCTTGCTGTCGGACAACTGGGATGTTAACGGCATGTGGTCCATCTCTAGCTCGAACTGTCTCCCAAAAAGGTACTGGTGCATCTTTTTCACACCGTTAACACAAGCGAGTGCCCCCTTCTCGACCGTGCTGTATCCACGCTCTGCCTGGGAGAGTGACCTGGAGGCATAAGCCACCGGTTGGAGTCGGCCGTCATCGTTACCCTGCTGCAATACACACCCAACCCCGTAGGACGATGCATCGCACGTTAAAACCAGCTTTTTACAGGGGTCATACAAAGTCAACAGTTTGTTGGAACACAGCAGGTTCCTAGCCTTATTGAAAGCCCATTCTTGGCAGTCCCCCAAAGCCATTCACAACCTTTAAGCAGGAGCATGTGTAACGGCTCCAACAATGTGCTTAAGTTCGGCAGAAAATTCTCAAAATAGTTCAAAAGTCCGAGGAATGATCGCAACTCCGACGTGTTGCTGGGCCTGGGCGCCCAGCGAATCGCCTCAGTTTTTGATTCAGTGGGCTGGATCCCATCTGCGGCAACCCTCCTGCCCAAAAACTCGACCTCTGGGGCCATAAACACACACTTGGCCTTTTTCAGCCGCAAACCTACCCGGTCCAGGTTGTGGAGGTGTTCCTCGGTGTCTTGACCCGTTATAAGGATGTCGTCTTGGAATACGATTGTTCCAGGAATGGATTTGAGCAAGCTTTCCATGTTCCGCTGAAAGATAGCTGCCGCCGAACGAAAACCAAACGTGCACCTGCTGTCGATAAATAATCCCTTGTGCATCGTGATGGTGGTCAGAAGCTTGATTCTTCAGCCAGTTCCTGAATCATCTAGGCCGAAGTGAGGTCCAGCTTCGTGAACAGCTTGACACCTGCCAGCGTGGCAAAAAGGTCCTCTGCTCTCAGGAGCGGGTATTGGTCTTGCAGCGACACTCAGTTGATGGTGGCTTTGTAGTCGCCACAAATCCTGACCAATCCATCTGCTTTAAGGACAGGAACAATGGGATTGCCCAGTCGCTGAATTCAATGGCCAAAATTATGCCCTCTCTGAGCAGCCTGTCCAATTCACTTTCAATTTTCTCACGCATCACGTACGGCACCGCTCTGGCTTTGTGGTGCACTGGTCTGGCGTCCGGAGTGAGGCGTATCACTACTTTAATGCCCTTGAACGTTCTGACACCGGGTTGAAACAGTGACCCGAATTTTTGTAGGACCCGTGAGCATGAACTTCGCTCCACAGATGAAATGGCGTGCACATCCCCCCATTTCCAATTCATCTCAGCTAGCCAACTCCTCCCCAAGAACGTGGGGCCATTTCCCGGGACGATCCAGAGTGGCAGCCGATTCTGTGATCCATTATGTGTTGCCACCAAGTGTGCACTGCCTAGCACTGGGATGAGCTCTTTGGTGTACGTCCATAGCTGCGTGTCAATGCATTCCAGTTTGGGCTTGCTAGCTTTGTGTGGCCATAGTCTCTCAAATTGTTGGGTGCTCATAAGTGACTGGCTAGCTCCCGTATCCAGCTCCATGTGCACCAGGATGCCATTCAATAAAACTTTCATCATCATGGGTGGCGTTTTAGTGTATGAGCTATGGATGTCAGCCACGTGAACCCACTGAACTTCAGCATCCATGGCTTTTCCCTAGGCATCGTTCTGCATTGCAGACCCTTCGTCTGATCACTCTGTCTCACAGATTAGCCTTGCCACAGCCTTTTTGCACATCCTGGCCAAGTGTCCACTGATGTTACAAATCCGACAGGTATATTGCTGGAACCTGCAGCTTTTCGCAGTATGTCTACCCCCGCATCTCCAGCATAAGCTGAGATTGTTGTCAAAAAAGGGACTGTTACCAGGCATTGCTCTCTGATTGCCCATTTGGTTGTTTCTAAGCACTCTGATGGTGGCCGTTAATGGTCCCATCGTGGGATGCATTGTTCCTCGAGATGGCGTGAATTGCCGATCCCTTTTCCATTGTCCCTGTTGCGGGCCCACCCTAGAGCCTGTTGCTGCCTGGGCGGTTTCGAAATGCCCTTGCCTGCCTGTGGGGTCCCTAGCCGTGATCACAATGTTAACTCCCTGGCCCATCGCCACGTTGGGGCCAGGGCTGCGTGCGTAAATTAGTTTGGTCTCCTCTTCCCCTGCCGTGAAGGTCTGAGCTATCAATGCCGCCCCTTCTAAAGTCAAGTCGTTGGCCTCTATGTGCTTCCTGAAAATCCCGGCATGATTAATGCTCTCAATGAAAAACTCCCTTAACATCTCCCCCCTGCAGTCGTCTGTGAACTTACAGAGACTGGCCAAGCGCGCAGGTCCGCAACGAAGTCCGAGATGTATAGTCCCTCCCGACGCCGGTGTGTGTAGAACCGGTGCCGGGCCATGTGTACACTACTCACCGGTTTGAGATGCTCACTGATCAGCTAGCTGAGCTCTTCAAAGGACTTGTCCGCTGGCTTTTGGGGTGCGAGCAGGTCATTCATCAGCGCATACGTCTGTGGTCCGCAGCTGGTCAGTAGATGCACCCTCCGCTTGTCAGCCGCTGTCGCTCTCAGCCAGTCCTTCGTGACAAAGCTCTGCTGGAGTCTTTCCACGAAGTCGTCCCAGTCCTCATCCACACAGTAACGTTCCTCTGTGCTAACGGTGGCCATCCTCGTGGTTCGGTGATTCCCGTTTCTCGTCGCCAAATGTGGTGTCCTTGAACCGTACTACAAACTCACACGAGGCATGTACTGCAGACACAATCACTACGTGACCTTAACCTTTATTCCCAGTACCAAGGAGTGCTGACCCTGGGTGGGACCTCCCCTTTTATACCTGGAAACCCAGCTGAGGAGTGTCTCCCACAAGTTCACCCCCTGTGGTCAGGGTGTGCATTTCTAGGGTACAGGAGTTGCACGATGGTTACAGTTACATGATGATTACCATTGCATGATGGTTACATACAGGACAAAAGCCATCGCCAGGTCTCATGTATGGTGGCCGGGATTTGACTCTGAGCTGGAATCATGTGTGCATCAGTGCAACTCATGCATGCAGCTCAACAAAACACCAGTGGAATTGCCACTGAGTCTGTGGTCGTGGCCATCCAAACCATGGTCCAGGATCCACATAGACTTTACAGGTCCCTTCCTGGGGAAGATGTTTTTAGTTGTGGTGGATGTATATTCAAAGTGGATAGAGTGTATAATCCTGTCATCCAGCACATCCATTGAGAATCTCAGTGTCATGTTCGTGATATATGGTCTGCCTGAAATCGTTGCTAGCGACAACGGATCATGCTTCAGCAGTCAGGAGTTTCAAGAGTTCATGAAACTCAATGGTATCAAACATGTAAGGTCAGCATCATTCAAACCTGCATCCAATGGGCAAGCAGAACGTACTGTCCAAATCATAAAGCAAGTATGAAGCGAGTAACCCAAGGGTCACTGCAGACCCGCCTGTCATGCATACTGCTTAGTTACAGGACAAGACCACACACGCTTACCAGGGTCTCACCTGCTGAACTAATGATGAAGAGAGATCTTAAGACCAAGCTATCTCTTGTACACCCTGACTTGAATAATCATGTTGAATATAGAAGACAAAGTCAGCAAGGGTATCATGATCGCGCAGCTATGTCACGCGATATTTCTGTAAATGATCCTGTATATGTTTTGAATTATGGTCAGAATCCCAAGTGGATCATTGGTACTGTCATGGCCAAGGAGGGCAACAGAGTTTTTATTGTCAAGCTCAAAAATGGGCAAACATGCAGGAAACATATGGATCAGACAAAGCTGCGGCACACAGACGAACCGGAATAGTCGGAGGAAGAGACAATTGACGACCAACCAACCTATCCCCAGTTATCAGAGGACTCAGTAGTCATCAGTGAATCGGGACTTTCAATCACTGACATGTTCAATGAAAATGGACTTTCAATCCCTGACATGGCCATTGCCACTCCCACCAGGTCAGCCACCCAGCCACCAGGCACAACAGACTCTGAACACTCACCCAAAGCTGGAGTTGAACTGAGATGGTCAACCCAGGAGCATATAACACCGGACCGTCTCAATTTGTAAAAGACTGTGTTAATATCTCAGAGGGGGGTATTGTCATGTATGTATTTTTGGGATCACTAGCCACTAGATGGCGCCACTGTTGGAGACTGTTGGGCTGCACGCACGGCCAGCCATTTTGTATATTAGTCACTTTAGGCCTTAATAAAGCAGAACCAAGGTTATACCTCTTGGAGTTAAACAGTACTCAGTCTAACAGTTATTGCATACACAACAGTTATACATGTCAAAAACTTTCTAAATCCAGCTTGGAGTGTCCAAGGGTTGACAAAAATGGCTCAATGGCAGGTGATAAAAGCCAGTTTAATGTTGCTGCCCTACAAGTAATTTCCAGTGCGAGAGGATAGCCTTAAGAAAGCAAAGGAGGTGCGAAGCATGCAAATATGTCATTAGTCGGCCAAGCAGCCATTTACCAGCTCTACTCTTTCATCGAGGAGAGCACTTAGCAGTAGGGCAGATTCACAACCAAGACAAAGAAATTCATGACACACAAGAGCCAAGTGCCACAGCAAACCACATTAAACATGTATACCACAGGCACTGCACAACTGACGGAAATCAGTGGCTTTTAATATATCTTGCTTCTGTCATTCTTTCAATTGTGCAGAAAATAAAGCATCATAAAGTGCCTGACTCCTGAGATGCCACTGCTACTGCATTGCAGATCTCAGTCACAGCTGCCCTGACCATCTGAGGCTCCTCATTGCACTGTTGCTCCACAACACCCTGGCAGTCATGATACAGCTACGGGAGTAGTACTTGCTGTAAACTCTGCCCTCTCCTTCGCCTCCTGTTCTATTGCAATATATCCCAAAATATGGACCAAAAACTTGTTTGTTTCAGTCACGTTCCTTTACTGCTGCGGTTTTATTCTCCCACCCTGCCCCTCACAAATTTTGATTTGACTGCAGAATGCCACACTAGAGGGGCAATTTTAACCCTGCCTGCCCGACACAAACCAAGTGGACAGGCAGTGAAAATCGCCTGCGGGGCTTACCCGCTGACATTCCTCTCTCTTCGCCCAGGCTTCAACTTTACCCTGCTCCTCTAAGCATGCGAGAAGGCCACCTGCCGGAAACCACCAGGGTCCTTCTTTAAATGTGCAGATTGGACTCCAATAAAATTAGTATGGCACAACAGCTGTTTTAGCCATGGACCTGAGCGGGAAGCCGTTATGGCTTTCTTGCCAGGTCAACCCAATGGGAAGAGGGCAAGAAGACACCAAAAAGGTAAGTCTTCTTTAACTTTTTTTACATTCCTTGTGGTACCAGAGGGAGCAGGATTGCTCCTCCGGGCCCCACTAGGAAAGTTTACAGGCTGCCCACCTCTCCCCCCACACACCCCGCCGAACTATGCGGCACTCCTGAAACCCCCTCTCCACAACTTCCCTGTGCAACAGGGATCTGTCCTTCGATCCCGGGCGACGGCCTCCTGCCACCTGATATTCCGCTCCCACCCGCTGGCCAGCTGCTGCTTCCTGCGCGTTTTGGTTGGGAAGCTGGGGTCATGCAGTTCAAATCTCCTGGGCCTCAGTCTGCTGAGTTCGGGACCACGACCGCCCGCCGGATTTCCACCCCGAGCTAAATTAGGGGCTTAGTTCATCATTCCAAGGTGGAGATATACAGAGTTTTGAACGGTAGTGTAAAGTCCTTACTCTACCGCATGAAACCACACGAGGCACATTCTGGGGACAAGGTCACTCTGTGACCTTAACTCTTTATTTACAGGACTCCAAAGACGATGACCCTGCGTGGGACCTCCCTTTTTATACCTGTGTGATCAGGTAAGAAGTGTCTCCCACAAGTTCACCCCTTATGGTCAAGGTGTGCATCTAGGTTGAGTGTATATTGTAATACAGTGGTGTTACATTGTGGTTACATACATGACATCACCTTCCCCTCTAAAGTCTTATTGGGATCATAGGTTTAGTCTTTCAGGTGGTCTACGCTCCCTCGTGGAGCGCCACAGTTGGGGCTCTGGTTGTTGGACACTGACGTGAGTGTCTGTCACCTGTGGTGATTCCGGCCTGTCCGGGCTGACCGCAGGGACTGTGCATTCTTCTGATTGCTCTTGTTGCTCGTTCACTGGCGGTGTTGTGAGCTCCATCTCATGGTCTTCTTCAGGTTCCTCCGTGTCGGGGCTGAACCTTTTATTTTCTTGGTCCAGATGCTTACGGCATATCTGACCATTGTTGAGTTTTACCACGATGACCCTATTCCCCTCTTTGTCAATTACAGTGCCCTCAAGCCATTTGGGCCCCATGGCGTGATTGAGGACGAATACAGGATCATTTATTTCTATTCATCTCCACCTCGATTTACGGTCATAGTACTCGTTTTGTGACTTGCGCTTGCCCTCAACTATGTCGGTTCAGGACTGGGTGAATGAGGGACAACCGAGTTTTGAGTGTCCGTTTCATTAGTAGCTCTGCGGGCGGGACCCCCATGAACGAGTGCGGTCGAGATGTATAGGCCATTGTAGGGAGGGTCCTTGAATCCTGAGCATCCCTTGCTTAATGATTTGGACCGCACGTTCCGCCTGGCCATTGGAGGCCGACTTGAACGGCGTAGTCCTGACGTGGTTGATGCCATTGCCCGACATAAACTCTCGGAATTCATAGCTTGTGAAACATGGGCCATTATCACTAACCAGGATGACTGGCAAGCCATGGGTTGCAAAGATCGCACGTAGGCTTTCCACGGTGGTGGATGATGTGCATGAATTCAGAATGATGCACTCGATCCTTTTCGAGTACACATCCACCATAATAAGGAACATCTTACCCATGAACGGGCCCGTGTAGTCAACATAAATGCGTGACCATGGCCCGGTGGGCCAGGTCTGAATCAATTCCAGGCCACCAAACGTGTGACCGGGCAATGGCCTTCATCAGCACAATGCCTGGGTGCTTGCTGTGGAGTTCCCTGATGAATGCCTCCCTGCCCTTCTGGGGCATAACTACCCGGCTGCCCCATAGTAAGCAGTCGGCTTGGATGGAGAGCTCATCCATCCGTTTGTGAAACGGTCTGACTTCCTCAGGGCATGCTCCATGTGCGGGCGCCCAAACCCCAGTCAGGATACATTTCTGAATCAGGGATTGGAGGGGATCTCTGTTTGTCCAGATTTTTATTTGGCAGGCTGTGATGGGGGAGCCTGCGCTGTCAAAGGCATCGACAGCCATGACCATCTCAGCGCTTTGTTCCGCTGCCCCCTCAGTGGTGGCCAGTGGAAGCCTGCTGAGCGCGTCAGCACAATTTTCAGTGCCGGGCCGGTGCCGGATGGAGTAGTCATAAGCAGCCAGCGTGAGAGCCCATCGCTGTATGCGAGCTGATGCGTTGGCATTGATTGCCTTGCTGTCTGACAACAGGGATGTTAATGGCTTGTGATCTGTCTCCAATTCAAACTTCCTAACAAAGAGATACTGATGCATTTTTTTTACACCATAGACACATGCAAGCGCTTCCTTCTTGATCATCCCATATCCCCGTTCTGCTTGAGAGAGCGACCTGGAGGCATAAGCCACAGGTTGTAGTTGACCCTCAGCATTGCCCTGCTGCAACACGCACCCAACCCCATAGGACGATGCATCACATGTCAGAACCAATTTTTTACAGGGGTCATACAGGGTCAACAACTTGTTTGAACAAAGTAGGTTTCTTGCCCGATCAAAAGCCCGTTCCTGACAGTCTCCCCAAAACTACTCGCAACCCTTACGCAGGAGCACATGTAGAGGCTCCAACAACGTGCTCAAGTTCGGCAGAAAGTTCCCGAAATAGTTCAACAGTCCCAGGAATGAACGCAACTCCGATGTGTTGCAGGACCTGGGTGCTCGTCGAATCGCCTCTGTTTTGGATTCGGTGAACCGAATCCCATCTGCAGTAAACCTCCTGCCCAAAAACTCAACCTCAGGAGCTAAGAACACACTTCTTGAGTCGCAGGCCTACCCGGTCCAGTCGACGCAGCACCCCCTCCAGGTTGTGGAGGTGTTCCTCGGTGTCTCGACCCGTGATGAGGATGTCGTCCTGGAACACGATCGTTCCAGGAATGGATTTAAGCAGGCTTTCCATGTTTTGTTGAAAAATTGCGGCCGCTGATCGAATGCCAAACAGGCACCTGTTATAAACGAACAGTCCCTTGTGCGTGGTGATGGTGGTCAATAGTTTAGATTCGTCAGCCAGTTCTTGGGTCATATAGACTGAAGTGAGGTCCAACTTGGTGAACAGCTTGCCGCCTGCCAGTGTGGCGAAGAGGTCCTCCGCTCTCGGGAGCCGGTATTGATCTTGTAGGGACAACCGATTGATGGTGGCCTTGTAGTTGCCACAGATCCTGACAGAGCCATCCTCTTTTAGGACGGGAATGATGGGGCTCGTCCAGTCGCTGACTTCAACAGACGAGATGATGTCCTCTCTCAACAGCTGGTCCAATTCGCTCTCGATCTTTTCCCGTACCACATACGGCACCGCTCTGGCTTTGTGGTGCACTGGCCTGGCGTCCAGGGTGATGTGTATCACTACCTTAGTGCCTTTGAAAGTCCTGACGCCAGGTTGGAATAGCGAATCGAATTGTTGTAGGACTTGTGAGCACGAACTTCGCTCCACAGGTGACATTGCGTGAACTTCCCCCAATTTCCAGTTCATCTCGGCTAACCAGCTCCTCCCCAACAGTGCGGGACCATTGCCCGGGACAATCCAGAGCGGCAGCTGATTCACTAACCCATTGTGTGTGACAGCCAACATTGCACTGCCTAGCACCGGAATGATTTCTTTAGTGTAAGTCCGTAATTGTGTCTCGATACGTGCTAATTTGGGTCTACTGGCTTTAAGTGGCCATAGCTTCACAAATTGCTGAACTCCCATGAGTGGCTGGCTGGCCCCAGTGTCCAGCTCTGTGCGTACAGGGATACCATTTAATAAAACCCTCATCATCATTGGTGGCGTTCTGGTGTATGAACTGTGAATATTCGCCACATGAACCCGCTGAACCTCGGCATCCATCGATTTGCCCCAAAAGTCATCCTGCCTCAAAGAACCCTCTTCTGGTCCGTCCGCCTCATATATTAGTCTGGTTGCAGACTTCCTGCATATTCGAGCTAAATGGCCACTGAGATTGCAGTTCCTGCAGACAAACTGTTGAAATCTGCAAGATCTAGCTGAGTGTTTTCCCCCACATCTGCAGCATGAGTTAAAGTTTCCTTGTTGGGAATAAAGGGATTATGGCCAGGCATTCCGTGCTGACTGTCCCTTTGACTGCCCTTAAGTACCCTATTAGTGGGTGTCAATGGCCCCATCCTGGGCCGCATTGTCCATTATGATGGCGTGAATGTCCGTTCAGCCTGCCATTGTTTCTGTTGAAGTCGTACTCAGGGGTCTATTGCTGCCTGGGGAATGTCGGACTGCCCTGCCTGCCTGCGGGGCTCTGAGCCGCATTAATGATGATGACTCCCTGATCCATCGCCGTGTTAGAGGCAGAATTGCGCGCGTATATTATTTTCGGATCTTCCTCCCCCACCATGAAAGTTTGAGCCATCAACGCTGCCGCTTCCAAGGTCAAATCCTTGGTCTCAATTAATTTGCGGAGAATTCCCGCATGACCGATGCCCTCGATAAATAAGTCCCTTAGCATCTCCTCCCTTCAGGCGTCTGTGAACTTACAGAGGCTGGCCAAACGCCGGAGATCCGCTACGAAGTCCGGTATGTTCTGTCCTTCATGACTTCAGTGGGTGTAGAATCTGTTACGGGCCATATGTATGCTACTCACCGGCTTGAGGTGCTCCCCGATCAATTTGGTAAGTTCTTCAAAGGTTTTGTCCGCCGGCTTTTCGGGTGCTAGTAAGTCCTTCATGAGCACGTAAGTCTTTGGTCCGCAGCTGGTCAAAAGATGAGCCCTTCACTTGTCGGCCGCTGCATCCCCCAGCCATTCTTTCATAACAAAGCTTTGCTGAAGCCTCTCGACAAAATCGTCCCAGTCTTCCCCAACACAGTACCGTTCCTCTGTACTACCGGTGGCCATTCTCGTGGGCCGTGAATTCCCGTTTCTCGTCACCAATGTAAAGTCCTTACTCTACAGCATGAAACCACACGAGGCACATTCTGGGGACAAGGTCACTCTGTGACCTGCTCTCTTTATTTACAGGATCCCAAAGACGATGACCCTGCGTGGGACCTCCCTTTTTATACCTGAGTGATCAGGTAAGGAGTGTCTCCCACAAGTTCACCTCTTGTGGTCAAGGTGTGCATCTAGGTTGAGTGTATACAGTAATACAGTGGTGTTAGATTGTGGTTACATACATGACAGATAGGGGAGTCAAGGGTTATAGGGTGCGGGCAGGGAAGTGACGTTGAGGCCAAGATCAGATCAGCAATGATCTTATTGAATGGCGGAGCAGGCTCGAGGAGCTGAATGGCCTACTCCTGTTCCTATTTCTTATGTTCTTATTAGTGAGGTTTAGAAAGTCTTTCTACAAACAAAAATTGTTTTTTTAATCACTTTTTATTACTCTTATTAAAAATTTTTTTTAGCGAGGTATGCTAATTCTGCACCACTAAATAAGAGCAAAAGCAAAATGCTGCGGGTGCTGGAAATCTGAAATAGAAACAGTAAATGCTGGAAAAACTCAGCAGGTCAATCTCACAATCAGTTACGTGCAAAGACTGGAGAAGCTGGGGTTGTTCTCTTTGGAGCAGAGAAGGTTCAGAAGAAATTTGATGAAGGTATTCAAAATCATGAGGGATCTGGACAGAGTAGACAGAGAGAAACTGTTCCCATTGGCAGATGAGTCAAGAACCAGAAGACACAAATTTAAGGTGATTGGCAAAAGAACCAAAGGTGTTCAGGAATGCACTGCTTGAAAGGGTGATGGAGGCAGACTCAATTTTATCTTTCAAAAGGGAGTTGGATAAGTATATGAAGGAAAATAAATTGCAGAGCTATGGTGAAAGGGCGGGGGAGTGGGACTAGCTGAGAGTCGGCATGGGCTCAATGGGCCAAATGGCCTTCTGTGCTGTAACCATTCTATGATTCTATGAGTCTGAGAATCTTTCTTCTTGCTGCAGGGATGTCGGGGCTTGTGTCTCCCCTCTAGCTTTGGGGGTGTTGGGGCTGGTCTATCCCGTCCTGCTGTTGGGGTGTTGGAGCTGGTGTATCCCCCCGTGCTGTGGGGATGTCGGGACTGGTCTATCCTGTCCTGCTGTGGGGGTGTCAGGGCTGGTCTATCCCGTCCTCCTGTTGGGATGTTGGAGCTGGTGTATCCCGTCCTCCTGTGGGGGGGGTCAGGGTAGATCTTTAATAGGTGCTTTTTCCTAATATTGTATCACTTTTTCAAATTAATGAGGGCCAGAAAGTTATATGCTTGGTTACATCATAAATGACCAGTGCTAGAAATTCATGTATTAACTGCCACTCTGTAGCGCCATGAGATGACAATATCATGGCAGCCGCCACTTTTTCGCCAGCTGGTGGCAGTTCCCATAGCGATCGCCATATTCTTCTTAACCTTTGCACTGCTGGTAACTGGCAGCGTCCTGCAAGAAAAAATGGCAGCACCCAAATGGGGTGGTACCGAATATCACTCCCTGAATATTTTCATAAAAGGCAGAAAGGGCTGAAAAATATATTGATTCACTGCATTTTATTTTGTATTGCTTCAGTGTGCATGGCCCCTTTAAATCGCAGACGTCTTCATGACCCAGAATTCCCTGCGAACTCCACAGCTTCGCTCAGAGAGGCTGTGGGAAGCTGAACCTGGACAGAAACTTTGTCCTGGATACCTCCAGCAATGCCACAAGGACGGCGCTGCATGGCATGTGAGCACTGCGCCACCTATCTCCGTGGCCCCCCAGACCAATTTCCTGCGGCCGTTAACTGCAGTTGATGGTGACACCAGCTACTTTGCTGGCGAACACAAATGTTTTCCCCCTGGAACTATCCCCACAGCACAGTCTCTCAGCTATTAATAGATTTGGGTGGTGCATTAAGTTGCTATCCTTTCACCCATAGCTCCAGGTTCAGTTTTAACCCAATAGGTGAATAAAAGTTTCTTAATCTCTGGTGGTTTTAAAAACCTTAAATGAAAAGAGCTTTGGCAGTTTCAATTTATTTTCTTGTGGCCTGCAAAAACCAAAGGCTGTCAACAAATATTATTTATTGAAGTCAATATGACCTTCGTTCCTTTCAGATCACATAGTCAATTATTTGAGCCATTGATAGCATAGATTCAGGCAAGTGGCTACTGACTCATTGCTCACCATTTGTAAGTAAATTGTACTGAACCTGAAGTACCGTATCAACTGAGAAAAGTGCATCTCCACTATGTACATAAATATGTTCACAAGCAAGTGACTCTGCCAATCCTCCCAATGGCTCGGCTGGTTACAGCAGTGAGTAACTGAACCATTAAGACCAGGTAGGTCTCATGTTTGATCCTTGGCCTCTTAGTTGGGGCACTCGTGCAGACAATAAAATTGGCCTTAACCTCCCTTGATAAAGGAAAGAAAAACTAACCAGGGCTCCTGCAACTGATCATTGTCCGATTGGATGTGCATGTGTGAGAATTGGTTAAGAACAAGATCAGGCTCTGTGCAGCGAAATAACTTCTCACGCTCACTGTTGAGGTCACATAAATAATGGAGTCTTGGATGAGGTACTGGAGGGCATCGAGCATTAGTGGAACCAAGTCATGAGGGAAAGGGAGAAAATTGGTAGAAAGAGGGCAAAACGCCAGGCTTGGCTCAGTGGCAGCACTCTCTCCTCTGAGCCATAAGGTCATGGGTTCAGGTCCCACTCCAGAGACTGAGGGAGTGCTGCACTGTCAAAGGTGCCATCGTTTGGATGAGACATTAAACCAAGGCCCCATCTTTCCTCTCAGGTGGAGGTAAAAGTTTCCATGGCGTTATTCAAAGAAGACCAGTGGGTCCTGATCAATATTTATTGCTCAACCAACATCACTAAATCATCTGGTCATTATCACATTGCTGTTTGTGGGATCTTGCAGTGTGCAAGTTGATCGCCACATATCCTACATTACAGTAGTAACTGCACTTCAATAGCCCTTCATTGGCTGTGAAGCACAATGGAACAGCCCAAGATCATGAATAGCACTCTATAAATACAAGTTTTTTCTTTAAAGGAAAAAATAATTGAGCATTGAGTAAATAAGGAGAAACAGTTTCCAGTAGCAGAAGGGTCAGTAAGCAGAAAATACATATTTAAGATGATTAGTTCGGAACCAGAGGCGACATGAGGAAACGTGTTTTTTTACACAGCGAGTTGTTGTCATCGAATGCACTGTTTGAAAGGGTGGTGGAAACAGATTCAATAGTAACATTCAAAAGAGAATTGGATAAATACTTGAAGGTTAAAAAAAATCACAGGGCAATGGGGGAAAGCAGGGGAATTAGACTAATTGGATAGCCCTACCAAAGAGCCGGCACAGGTATGATGGGCCGATTGGCTTCCTTCTGTGCTGTATGACTCAAATGATTCCATTGAGTGTTATTCACTTATGCTGTTCTCGGGCATCCATCAAAGAACTTTGGGATAAAAATTTGTATTGGGCGGTCTTGCAAAGTGGGCAGTATAGGATCAGCTGCTTGTTACACACCTCGCCGAATATGAAGTTCTATTGAAGTCAGTGGTACAGAATATCGGGTGGGGTGTAAAGTCCCTTTGTTCCTACATAGAAACATAGAAACATAGAAAATAGGTGCAGGAGTAGGCCATTCGGCCCTTCTAGCCTGCACCGCCATTCAATGAGTTCATGGCTGAACATGCAACTTCAGTACCCCATTCCTGCTTTCTCGCCATACCCCTTGATCCCCCGAGTAGTAAGGACTTCATCTAACTCCTTTTGAATATATTTAGTGAATTGGCCTCAACAACTTTCTGTGGTAGAGAATTCCACAGGTTCACCACTCTCTGGGTGAAGAAGTTTCTCCTCATCTCGGTCCTAAATGGCTTACCCCTTATCCTTAGACTGTGACCCCTGGTTCTGGACTTCCCCAACATTGGGAACATTCTTTCTGCATCTAACCTGTCTAAACCCATCAGAAT